>NC_037289.2:2822543-3125574 GCF_000002775.5 Populus trichocarpa | reverse complement strand
AACGAAAGCACACAATTGCAATTGAGAGCCAGAATCACGTCATCTCTCTCTCAGTGTCATTGTTTCATGTTCAAGAACCGTCTAAATAGATACTCCTCATGTAATGTACCAGTACCTGTGTTAGTTGCATTACATGTCAGCCATGATGTGGTGTTTTGTAATTGTCCCTGCAGTCCCTCTATACAAGGACCCTCGTAATCTTTTTCTTTCTTTTGCAGTGGGACCAAGGAGAGAGTTGAGAAAACCTTGTTCAAGGGGCAAATAATGGGGAAGTAGAGCTGGAGGTTATTAGACGTCATGCTTGACGTCCTACACATTATTGACAAATATTACAACACACACCTTTGAACATAATGATATTCCAAATCCTTCTATTCTTGTGTCTGTTTCATTGTCTCGAGTATCCAACCAGAACCAGAATAGCAGTAGCACATAAATTCCCGGTTACTGTTATCTTGGTCTGTTTAGAGGTTCTTGAACATGAAACAGAGAGAAAACCTGACAGCGGTTAAGTTTGTGTTTTGGATTACATAGGCAGGAGGTGGTTTGATTGGATCCATAGCTAAATGAATGGACCATCAAAGAACTCGAGGTTTCATCAGCTGCTGATTCCAAGACCTACTGATTCCAAGACAAGGCGGGAACCATCACATGGGTTCTCCATTTAACTAAAAAGAAACTGAAAGTAGCCTTGCATTATAGTTGAGATGAAATTCAAGGATTTAATTGCTTGGATTGTAAAACCAGATTATTGCTCAAACTTGGAGGGACCATAACATAATTCACCCTAGATGATATGAAAGTAGATAGAACCAGCAAGTACTTAAAGCTGTGGCACATGACAAGAAAAACCAAGGTACCTGAAAAGCACATTCCGTGCCATCCTGCAATTTATCGTCATGTTTTAATGTGACCATTATAGTTTTGTCACAATCAATCTGCAAAGAAAAGGAATGATTACAGATAGAGCAACTAGAAGTAAAAATGCCACAAAATATACACATTGCCTCTTGACTAAAATGAAGACAGAGGAGATAGGAAATTAACAAATGGAATTAAGGAGCCATAAAAAAATAAAACACATAATGAACCAGCCTCCAAGAGATCAACCCAAGCCAAAATAGATTCTTCTACCTACTTGATAATTTGTTAAGAAAAGAAGTTTCTGGAATCTGAATATGATTTACATTCAGTCTGATGCTTTAAAAAGCAAAGTTATTGTCTAGCATCAACAAATAATGGATCTCATAATGACAGCTCACAAGTTCAAACGTTGAGTACTCTCATTACCAAAGAATTAAAAATGTAATAAGCTACCAAGAGTATGAAAATCAAGAATTTCACAAAAAAGATACAAACCACAGCCAGGTCAATATCTGTTGGAATGCGCTTGCAAAAGTTTCCATGGTATTCTTGAATTTGAATGCCCTATAAGTAAACAAACCAAATCAATTTCCCAGTATCAAGTAAAAACATACAACCAATCAATTTATATCAGGAAGAGGCAAGGCAACAATATAAATATATATAAGATGGAAGATTTGGCCAAAGAAGATGGTAGCCATGTACACACACATAAACATATATATCCAAGAAAAGGAGAGTACCTGGCTGCACCTCACACGCATCACTGCCTCAAAACCTTGAGGCCTTGTGACATTCCATCTAAGATCATTGTACAGCTTTGCTGGATCAGAGACAGCAGAGAAAGGATAGTAATAATAAACCTGGTATAGGATGTGAAATATTTGAAGTCATCATCAGAAATAAGCCAGCAGCTCTATGAAGAACCTAGAAGTCATTCACAGCATATTGCTAGAATCCATACACTGGGTGATATGTATAATGATATGATGGTGAAATGTTAGTCTAAATCATATATTACCAATATATGCGTATTATCCAGCTTGCCTACAAGAGAGCACCCAGCATCTTTCTTTCCTAAGGGTTACAATGGCAATATCTTGTACATGATATGCAGTATGGAACAAGGTACCAGCCTAAAAAACTGAGAAACCATAACTCACTAAGAGGATTCAAGGTCCACGGCAAGTTATTACGTGTTTCAAGTTTCATTCAACATGTTTACATGATTTAGAACAAAATCTTAGCAGAAATGCAACATGGGATGAGTACTACGCAGAGAAACTGACTCAAGGATCTAGGTCACAGGTCACCAAAGAATGGAAGACATACTCAATAAATCATTGAAAACTGATGTTTGACATCACTAAATAACCCAGAACAAAAGTCAAATATCATACAGAGAGGGAAAAAGGAAAGAAAAATGAGAACCAGCCTTTAACAACAGTGAACTACTGTAACAACAGGCTCGCTGCCTTTAACAAGGCACAGAAAAGATAAAATTCCAACATCCATGTTGTCAATGTACTGATACTGTGAAACAATTGTTAAGAGTACAAAGGTGGCACTTCAAGTTCAATTAATACCTGCCCTCCAGTTGTTTTAGGTATGACAGAGATAGAAGCAATGTCCACATAAGTCTGGGTAGTGATGAACACATCAACACAGACCTAGAACACATTCAGGAAAGTAAACATGATTAGGCACATTGAGGTAACAGGGTATATCTCTACCAGCTCATGATTATGATCAATGTTAAGAAGGGAAAACGAATAACAAAAAGGCTACCTGATATTCAGCAAATTCAATGGCCATTTCCTTCAAAGTTTTGTCGGCTGGTTGGAGTAATTTATGGGCCTCCTGCAATCCAGGAAACAAGAAAATACTGTTACCAAAACCTCGGACTATATTCTAAAGATGAATTGACTGTTTCTTCACTTCACTACTTATGGTAGAAAAACACGTCAGAAACAGATGAACACTACTATAGAACATATCATAACCCAGTACTTCATTTCCAATAACAGTCCCAGAATAAGAAATTGGGTAAAATGTTGATACTTCTTCCAATCTTTCAGAGCATAAAAGAAGAAGAATTGTATTTAGGAAAGGCTACAATTTTTTTTTTTTGTGTGGGTGTGTGCGTGCGTGCGTGTCACTTTACAAAATCAAGGCCTACATGACCTAATAAAAATTAATCATGCAGTCCCTTTCAAATATTCATGGATGGGATAACATTCAGTAGTTCTCATTTTAATAATTCCACTCTGAAGCACGACAAGCAAGAACACAACCACAACAGACGGCAGGGGAACACATGGATAAGTTAAGTATACCTTCTCCCCTGTAGAGATGTTACTTCTTCCCTCAGCCTCTCGAGCAGAAAGGGCTCCAACACCAACAGAAGGTAAGACTGAAAACATAGTAGAATAATCAGAATACTCCATGAGAATAATTTCGTTTTAGGTTTTGTATTGGTAGGAATAAGCAGGAAAGCTCCTAAGGAGTAATGGGATGGAGAAAAAAATATAAAATTGCCTAAAAAAAGAAACATGCTTAAAGAAAAAAAGGTATCCACAAAACATACATATAATTTGCAATTAACAAAAGAGCGAAAGTGAAATAGTTGCTTAATTTAATGAAACTATGACTAACAACATAAGCCAGAAAGCCTCCTCAGATTGAATCCAAATCAAACTTGATGAAATTTTAGTACAAGTGTTTTATTCTATAACTCTCACACGAGAGAGAAAGTTAAACCTTTTTCTCTCCATTTCACAAGTCACTTCTCCTTCAGGTATTTTTGACATAATCCTTACTATTACTATTCACAGTAAGTACAGGCAATTACAATGATATAGATGATGACACACATGATCACATAATTTGCAGTATGAACACTTGGTATAAAATATGATTCTCTATTGTGCATCTGGCTGAATAGCAACAAGAAATAGAGCTGTTTTTTTGTTCTCAAATGATTATGTGCCTGGCAAAGTAACCAAGAAAAGTACAAGAATGCGACCATCATGTACTTTTAAATAGGTCAACGACAGGAAAATATAAAAGAAAAAAAGAAAAGAAAGGCCAGGGGGGTGATGACAAGTTCATAAGCTTGCCTGATTGAAATACCAAAAGCTTCCCTCCAGTATTTTTCATTGCCAAGAATGCTGCCTGAAATACGAAAAATGCATTATAAATTCCAAATAAATGTTCTGAATATCTGAAGATATGTGTATGAGTTCATTAAGTATATGACATTTGATTCCAGACGACATCTATAACCAATCAATAGCAACTGACATTGACGAACACGTATCATCATCCTACCAAGGTTTTTCCACTAAAACAATCATAGAAAATAGTGAGAACCGTATGCATCAGACAGTTTGAACCAGCTAGGTTGTCGCTCTGGAAAGATAGAAAATAGTGTTTTGAATGTAGCGAATGAAAAACTTCGTGGACAGTTTATGAATAAATGAATATTTCATTTTATTTATAAGAACATGCATGTTTTGTTGCATAATATGTGTTTCCAAATGCACTATGTTGTGCATGAAACTCGAACTAGCCCATTTCAAATATTCTTCCTGTTAAAATTAAACATATGGAACCATCCAACTGAATTGGTAAATTTGAAGGATTGAGTATCATGGACAGAGCAAAAGTCAGCTTCACCTTCCCTTCAGAAAAGACATATCTGCAGTTATCATCCACAATCTATACATATACAGTTTCCACTAGCAAACATGAGCATACCTTGATTGCTGCACTGAAAGATGATTCAGCAATTCTACTATTCCGAAACATAGTTGGAATACTTTCCAATAATAGCTCCAAATGTTGACGGCACTGAATCCACACAAGAAACCAAAATAAATTATTAAAAATAATAAAAGTGGTCAGTGTCTCTAAACATAAAAACCATAACTCAACGATGACCATTCATTTGTTGGCTCTTGAAGACCAAAAAGGATCAGCAGAAACAATGGAAGGCCTACAGTCCAGATGGCTAACCTCAGAAAGCGGAACAATAACATCAGTTTGCAAAGGAGTATAAACATCATGTATATCAGGTACAATAAGCATCAGTGGCTGCAAACATGAGTAAGAAATCAAAATCAACACTTAAAACTTTTGATTGAAAATAATTGAAATTTAATCAGAACCATAAATCCAAGTGCAATAAAATGATGTGCTGAAGGTTGGTCGTAGATCAATAACAATTCCCAGAAAAGGCATGAGCAGAGGAAGTCATCACTAAACAACATCTATCTGATCATTCAATCTACTTAAGGTTCTCCATCAATCTCCTTCCACTTCAAAGATACCATACATACTCCAACAAAAGAATATATCAACTTGTATCTTCATTAAAAGATTTCATGTCTACCTGTTGTAATGCCCGTTTCAAATTGTAAAAATGGATTGTTGAATCAAATGTTGCAATGCCCACCATTGTCCGTGGCCCTTCCTGCAATGAATTTTTCGGTTCGTACATCAGTAACTAACTACCATCTTGTTAGCAAATCTATGCACAACATGAAATATGAGCTACAGTTAATTATCAACAGCAAACAGAATGGAAGAATAGATAAATAAATGCCAGTGAAGCTCAACATAAAATTAATGCCAGAAAATACACACCAGATGAAGTGAACACAGTCAAATTCATTCAAGTACATGCTAAAATGTTTCAGAAGTGGACATAAGACTCACTGGAAGATCAGCAATAACTTGACTAATTGAGCTGCAAGCTGCAGCAGTTGCACCAGTTTGTATGGCATGCATGGATACATCAATTAGGAAGAAATACACAGCCGGCATGGGATCACGAACCTAAGAGACAATAAATAGAGAAGAATAATATATCCAGTAATACATTGATAACGATTGCAACAGAACCAAGGACTGGACAATATAGATTGGATACTCACATAGGCATCCAATTCCAATTACAAGAGAATAGAGAACAAATGATATTTAAAAAAACCACAGCTTCTTATATAGAAACAAACCATGAATTCTTTTGTGGCCACAAATTCAACTGTTCCCCTGCATAGCTCGGGCCTTTCATCAGCATCTCTACGTCTACCATCTGGACCTAGATTGCAGAGGTAGTCACGGGGAGTCTCATCAGTGAACCCTGCCAAAAACATGTAAAATTGTAAAGTCCCCACCATGCCAGCATGTTCAGGGAGCAGAGCAAAGCCAAATAAAGTGCTTTACCTGTTAACAGATCTATAAAATGATAAGGCAACTAGTTATAAGTTGTACATCTCAAAAGAAGGCTCCAAAATTGAAAATGATATGTTGGAACATGAATAATAAACAATATCTAACCTTGAATGAAGTATAAAAGATATCAATGGATTCTGATAGTGATAAACTAAGCATGACGCAAATGATAAAAGAATTTTTCCTGTCTTAGGTAACCAACTCATCCAGAGTGACACTGATAAGGATAAGACTATTTCAAATCCATTATCACTAGCAAATCAAATATTTTGCAACATTCAGACAGCCTAACAATTAAAACAGCAAAGAGAATTCCCAAAAAAAATAAAATTGTATGTGTACTGACCACACAAATTGCATATAAATCGCCTCCCTTGATCAATGAATTTCATAAAAGGATTTATGTAGCCTTTGCAACGAGAACAGCGAACAGGACCACTTTCTCCAAAATCAACAACCTACAAACATAATTTTTATGATATAAAAATTTGTTGTGATTTCAATTGCTCAATTCATCAACATGCATGCAATGATCCGTGCTCTTTTACCTGGGTAAAAGACATTTTAATGAAAAAACTTGCAAGTGATGATAATATAGGTTGGTGATTCCCAAATTGTGTTAGATACAGTATTTTAGTTATTTTTTCTGGAGATCAAACTTCAATGAGCTAGATAGGAAATTGGAAATAGAACTAAGAAACATGGTTTGATGAAGAAAACCATGTTTCACCTAGTAATGAACAAAAAAAAAATTATTTTCAATCAGGAAAGAAGAAAATATCACAGTAGAGATGCAATGAAGAACAAAGAAATCGTCATTACCTGGACAGCCTCCTCAGATGAATGAGGAAGGGCCAGAGGTTGGACCAACAGAGCCAACTGCATGCCAGATGTTGATAACAAATCAACCGTGCATGGAATCTGAAATGTTGAAGGAGTCAATACAACATCACAAACTGTAAGTGCTCACAATTGTTTTTTCAAATCTGTAAGATGCCAAAAAATAAAAAAAATACAGCCAGCATATGCATATTAAAGGTTTAGTCTAACCTGATTGATGGTACACCTCATGTAGCGTGGACTGCAATTCCCAGTGTCTGTAACAATGTAGTCACTTGTAGCAGGCTTTACAAAAGGACAGAATCAGAAGAGGAAATGATAAACCACCAGTTAAATTAATTTGGCTTCACTAATATGCAAACTCCACAAAGACAACAAGAACAGAAAGAGAAAAATCAAACAGAGTTAGATACCGGAGGTGGGTTGGCCTGATTTCCTGCACGAGTATCATGTAGGATCACAGAGGAACCTGGAATGGGCCGGGGAATTTGATTGGGATCAATCTTTGATGCCCCTGATAAAGGACTTCCAGTGTGACCAATAACTGGTGATATAGCAGTCATTTGATTCGGTAGTAGTGGCGGCATTCCAAACATTCTAGGTGGTTGTGCAGAACCGGGAATTGGTGGAGGTTGAGCAACCTGGAAAAATCCATAAAATTCAGAATTCAGAATCTTTGTTGAGGGAGGAAAGAGATGCTTATGTAAAATCAGGCAAGAAGCAACACCCGTTATAAGCAGGAGATGGATCCCCACAACCTAAACAAACACACATTAGCACAAATCCTCTAAAATCTGTAAAGGCAGATAGCCCCAATCTTCCATGAAATGTAGCTCTTAACATAACCAGAAATTTTCAGATTCTAGCTAAAGGAGAAGCTGGTGGCGGCCTCCTTATTCCCTCTTCTTTCCCCCATTTTTCTTTACTTTGCTCTTCTGTCTTTCTTTCTGAAGGATGAAAGTACAATTACGGGAGAAAGAATGTACAACATTAGTTAGGAGAAGACATCCTTCAAACTAACATTAAATTAAACATCTCAAGCTAAAAGGGCACTCCAATTTCTCTAAATATCTTTAAGAGAAAACATTCATAAAAGTCCAAAAGGCACTGACCACTGGTGCTCAAGAACAGTAATATAGTCCACAACTGGCTTGAAGTGAAAAGATACTTGAAATTCTTGCATTAGTTTCCATCCAAATGAACAGATGATCTCAAAAAAACAATAGAACTTCATAAAGCCATCTTCCCCCTTCTTTTCTCTCCTCTCACAGCCTCCCCTCTCCCACCTTCTCCCCTTATTTTTTCTCTTTTTCTTCTTGTTCTTCCCCCTCTATTCTTTACTTCTATCTTTTTACTATCCTCTATTTCTACGTCCATATACTTGTAAAGTTGGAAGACATTAAAGCTGTCTTTTATAGTTAGACACACCAAAGCTGCTGCAAATCTACTAGGTTCCATGGTTTCTACCTGATATCCAGCTTCAATTTTCATCGTCTACCACCAAAAACCAGTTATATGACTCTAATTCTCAGGTTACAGACTAGCCATAGTCTCTAGGTTCAATTTTTCAAAAGAACCATTAAAACACCAATATATGCTCTGAAAAAGATGTCACTATCATTTCCTCGGCTAAGAATCTGGCTGCTGAAATGCGTAAAAAAAACCCCTTCACCGCATTTATACTACACTGTTGCAGAGATGTTATAAAGGAAAAAAGAAGATATCAGAACCTGAAAAACTTCCAGTTAAGAACCTCAATATCAGCTTCTTATCACTTGACAAAGTAGTGCATACCACCAAATTAATTCTTTGCACTCAATAACACTTTATGATATAGTCTAAACATCCAGATGTACGTCAATGCATATTTTTGTGGACCCTTTCATCTTCATATTATAGAACAGCATACTGTCCCTCCTATTATTCCAATTCATGCTTCATTTTTGTAACTTTTTCCAACCATTTCTCTAAAGCAAAACGGAGCCTTGTGTTTGAACAAACATCAAATGCAATCCCATATAGAATGCAAACTATTTCCAATAAAACATTTCTGAAGCTATCAAATATAGCAGAAGAGCTAGCTTACTTGAATTATAAACAATTGGGAAACGCTAAAGTTGAAATGAAGTTAACATAGATACACTATAACAATTGAAATTTCCCAAACACTGCAGGATATAAGATTTTAAAACACTTACAGACTGTGGTTGCATCTGTGGTGCAAAAGGAGAACCTATAGGTGGTGGTGTCATCCCTTGCTGTGCTGAAAATGGTGTCCCTTGAGGTGGTGCTGAAAATGGTGTCCCTTGAGGTGGTGCATAGAATGGTGCCCCTTGAGGTGGTGCTGAAAATGGTGTCCCTTGAGGTGGTGCATAAAATGGTGTCCCTTGAGGTGGTGCAGAAAATGGAGCAACTGGTTGGCCACTAAACCCTGAACTCCCCATTAAAGGGCGCATGCTTTGAGGGGGCGAGCGAGCCACCCCCATTGTTGGTGGAGGACCCATAGGTTGTTGCTGTGGTGCACTAACAGAGGGAGGAAAACGTGGAGCGCTCTGGAAAGCAGGGGCTGGTGGCCCATTACTTACTAAACCACCAAATGAACTTGATGGGGGCACATTCTGAGGAGGAGAAGAAGATGATGCGGCAGGACTTGGACGAGCACCTACTGGCAGTGCACCAGAGACAGGACCCGCTACCATACCACCACTGGTATAGGATTGGAATGACCCAGGTGGTGGTCTGGACCCAAAGGGTGGTGGCTGACTGAAAGGCGGCCCAGTAGGTCTACCAGGGGCCACATTTGAGGAAAATGTGGATGGAGATCCCGAGGGAGGCACTGAAGGTCTAGGAACAGCACCAATAGGTGGTGCGCCCGGCCTGGAAAATTGCGGTGAAGGAACTGAGGAGGGAAATGGTGATGGTTGGCTGAATGGCGAAGGCCTGGGAGCTGAATTCGCCATTGAAGGGGGCCGATTGAGATTCAAATTCTGGAAATTATCAGATAAAATATTCGGGTTTTGCTGATAATTTGGGTTATAATTAGGTGGTGGGGATTGTCTAGGTGCCCCTGGAGGCACGTTAGAAGTCATATTTTGTCAAACCAATCCAACCTAAAAACTCCTCCTTTTATCTCCAACAAGTATCAATCTTCGATAAACAGGATCAAACCCCAACCTAAATCTACACGTTAAAACAAACAAAACCCAAATCTAAATCCATACAATTCATAAAAAATTCACTATACTACGTAAACCCGCAAAAAACAAAACTTATACTGAATTGCAACATAAATTAATGTAATAATCTGAATAATAAATAAAGCTTTATTGAAAAAACAACAGAGAGACAGTTAAGTACCAGTGATCAGAGAGAATTGGATCCAGCAATTCAGTGAAAAGGATCCAAAGGGTTGATGGATCTGAGAGAATTGTGATTAGGGCTTTGGAGACAGAGTGTGTGATTAATTTAGGGGTTTTGGGATCAAGAGAGGAAGATCCAAGCAATCTGTGAGAGAGAGACGGCAAAAGACAGGTTTTTTAGAGAGAGAGTCTAGAAATTGATTTTCCTGTTAAGTTTGGAAAGTTAGAGGGGGCGTTACTGCACCTTGTCGCGTGTAAGAGATTGTAAGACCTTCGCCACGTCATTGTTTTGCGGGAGAAGTGAAGGTTTCTAACCACTCAGATTGTGCCATTTCAGCATTGTGATTCCTAGTCAGCTTTTATTTTTGCTTTCTTGGGCATAAATTGTTATTATTATTTGATAAATGGGACAAGGGATAAATTGCTTCTGTCCTGTATCCAAATTAACCTTAATTTCCTTTTATAGTATCCAAAATCTTTTATGTATATATTTACAAACAACTTTTTTTCATATTAAAATTGTGCTAACTAACAAGTCATGAAGTCTTAAATAGCTGGTTATGAGTTTCAAAAAATCTTACAGTTTAAAATTATTTTTTTATATATTTTTATATATTTATATCAAAAATAAATTTTTAAAAATAAAAAATTATTATTAAATATATTTCTAAATAAAAAATATTTTAAAAATCAATCACTACTATAATACTAAATACATTCTTATATGTAAAATAAAGTATTTCCTTAGGTTTCAAGGCACTACCCTTGCTGTTGTCTCTGTAATAAAAATTATTTTAATATATTTATAAATATTTTTTTTTTAAAAAAAGACAATTACCATAGTGCTCACGTCCTGCAACCAGTCAACAGTACAATGGAAGACTTGTCAATAGTCATATATTATACTGGGCTACAGAAGAAACCTAAACCCAAATCTGAACCAATGCCATGCCCCAGCCCATTGCAAGAATTGATTTGCAGCCATTGTCACTTCCCCAACCTTATCCACCACCCACTCAAACACACAGCATATGCTATTGCTTCCATGGATCCACTCCTTTTCTCCTCCCCCACCCAGAAACTCTACACACGTTGCTTTTTTGTCCATACCCTTTAAAACTCAACACACTGACAGGACATAGAAGCCAAGCCATAAAACACAAAAAAGTTCACTAATGGCTTGTGCAGCTACAAGAGCCACTTTCTCTTTCAACCTTCCTCAAGGACCTCAACTTCCCTCTCCGAAGTCCAGAACCCATCTCTCCAAAATATCATTCCTTTCCATTCATAAACCCCAAAAGACTCATTTTTTCTCCCTTCACTCCATTGATGTCTCCAAAGAAGACAAGACACCATCTTTATCAGATTCAAGCCTGACCAATCCACCAGCTGAGTCTCCTGTTGAAGAAGAAGAAGAAGGAGGAGGAGAAGAACCAAAGTTTGATAAGAGGCGGTTAGAAGAGAAGTTTGCAGTTTTAAACACTGGGATTTATGAGTGTAGGTCTTGTGGTTACAAATATGACGAGTCAGTTGGTGACCCATCATATCCAATACCACCAGGGTTTCAGTTTGACAAGCTGCCTGGTGAATGGAGGTGTCCTACTTGTGGCGCTGCACAGAGTTTCTTTGTGAGTAAAAGTGTTGAGATTGCTGGGTTTGCGCAGAACCAGCAGTATGGATTAGGAGGCAATGCACTTACATCTGGTCAAAAGGCTGTTCTAATATTTGGGACCTTGTTCGTCTTCTTTGTTTTGTTCTTGTCAGGGTATTTTCTGCAATAGTAAACGGTGAGGGTTTTCTTTTTTTCTTTTCGGTATTGTTATATGATGCTGTACTATATGTATTTGAAGTTAGTAATAATTGCATTTTGAGTTACACAAATACCAGAACATGGAGTTCGGAATCGAATTTCTTCTATCAAATGAAGATCTTTCGACTTTTGTCTCTCTTCATCTCCAGGCTCTATTGCTCAGTTAGCTCATTATTCATTGTTTTGTACTCTATCAAGCATGCACCTTGTCTATGTTGCAAAGAATTGCTGAAGCACAATTGACTGCAAAAAATGTGAGAACAAAAAAGCTTAGATTCATTGAGAATATAATGCGATGAAAGGCTTGAATGAGAAGGGGAGATGAACCTCTAATTGAGCATGTTAACACAGAAACTTCATCAAGAATGGCGTTCCAACCCCAACTCCAACCCTGGATAGAAGGGGCATCTACAGAGAACCATCTCTGCCTCCTTGATCACCGGGAGAGCAAGCATGATACCGAAGGGGGGCTCTAGCAAGTTATTTCCAAGCCGTAAGCAACTCCAGGTCAATTTCAGTCATAATCGCCTCACAAATTAAAAGCACTGGACGATCAAGTTGTCAGGACCAGATCGAGTTCTAACTAGAAAACAGCTTCTACCTGTTATGCAATCGTTTATGGTTTCGTAAATAACAATCCTACAGATGCTGTCAGAGTTGCACAGAAACTCTGAAAAAGCAAATAGTTCAAGTCACTAAAGAGGATACTGCATAGAATTAAATCCAGAATCATTACACCATCCAAAATAAGTAACTGACAACGTTTCTGATCTTCCCGATATAAAACACTACGGAAGAAGACCCGATGTTGTAATTCCAGTGATCCAGCCCGATTACAACAACACATTTGTATGATACAGTTATATGACAGCCCAGTAAACAAATTGGAAAATCCGGAAGAGAGAAACTGCAACATGAAAGAGGTAAGATGCAGTATGCTAACTCGCCCCAAATCAAAACTGGATCTCAAAAGACCACCGTTCACTAAATTCAGCATGTTTCAGTATCCAAATAAAAGTCTTAACGGCCTCGACTCTGGTGGATGCATACCGTCCAGGAATAGCATTCTGTGGCTGTTTTACCCAAACTGAGTAAACTCGTCAGAAAATGAAGATCCATTGCCACAGCTATGTGGGTGGTCAGAAAATGTACATGATTAACCAAATCTACAGTGTTACTGCTGTTTTAAATCTTATATTTCTTGAGCTAGAATATCTGACGTCTCCTGAGCTACTTGTGTCTTAACCTGGTAAACCTGCTTCAACTGCTTCTCATTTGGACCCCTTGATGTTGTATCTTGTCTGAAGTACATTCCAGCGTCTCCTGCTGCTGTTTTGTTGATCCAATTGGTGGGTGGTGATGGAAGTGGACCTGTGTTATGCTCAAACTGATTGTATAAATTCGTTGTGTATCCTGGATTCGGAATTCGTGGTGAGATCACTGCAGGTGCCCTGCTTCTGAAATTTTCTTCCACAGTCAGAGCAGACACCCCAGTACTCAAATCATGGTACTGTTGATGGTACTGCACTCTGTCTTGAGGCCTAGAGTTGTGTCGGTTGCCTTGCACACCATTTGATGAGACAGGATACATATGATTACTCATTAGGCCTTGCTGGTTATTGTAATGTGCATAATGATAGTTTGGATCGTCCCCATAGCCCCTTCCATAACCAGCTGGCCCAGCAGGTCTTGGCCTGTTGAATGTGTAATTGCCTCGAGAAGATGAACCGTTTGGTTTGATATTAAGGGTGTTCTTGACAAGACGATGAGCTGCTTCCCCCAATACAGGGCCAGCTACTGCTCGGGGTACTTGTGGCCTGTAGGACAGGGACAGCACATGCAAATTAGTTCATTTGGGAGAAAATGAAAACTTATAAGCCTTTGAATAAAATTCCTAACAATATATGTATTTGGTGAAAAAAGAAAAGATAATAAAGAAACCCCATCCTGTCTCCACAGATAAATGGAACTATATGCATTGTCTGTTAAGAATAGTGATCATGACAGAATGTCAGGCATATTCAACCTGACCAACCGGCCAGTTAAAGCAACCATGCAGATGAACCATTGCAAAGATGTTTAAATGCATATTCATACCTTTCCCTGCCTTGCTGTCTGCGGCCATTATCTTCATGCCATAATGTGGGAAACAGTTTAATATCTGTAGGTTTTAAGATCTGCAAATTGCAAGAACATACCTCAAATTAGCCATGGGCATCTTTAAAGTCAAATTGCCAACTAATATCAAACACTGTGATGACACAACACATTATCAAAAGAAAATGTCTTCAAGGAAACAACATATGAGCATCCTTGCATCTGCAAACTGAACATGACCATTATATTACTATTGCATCAGCACTTACACCAATACAGTGGGGAGCAGCTTTAAAAAACAAAAACAAGCAACTCTACTATGACAAAACTCAATTCAGAAACTTTCATTTCAATTTCCTTGAACACAAGGAATGCCTCCAGTTTACTGCCCAATTATACCTACAAAACACATGGCTAATACTAAACCAAAGGTTGTTTAAACACAGCACTATGTCCAACTAATTTTCATAGAAGAATTCCAGTTTACTGCTCCAGTAAACTCTGTAATTTGAAACACAGTAACACTACGATATATCATTCTGTACATGAATAGAATCACTACCCCTGTCATCAGGCGACAGGAACTTCATGTCCTTCACTTATCTACTCACAAAGAAATAAACCAAATCTACAAGCATCCGGAGCTCACAAACCTTTTCAGGCATGACTACACCCTCTGGAGGTTCTGGGATGTGTCTATGACTTGAAGGAGTTAGGTATGTGATATTTCTGCAAATAAAAAATGCACAGCATTACAGCAAAGATCCATTAGCTTATAAAAACAGCAGTGGAAAAAGCTGAACTTACAAAACTTGGTTATACTCTAAGGTTGGCAATCCATTGATAGGAGAAGGGACCACACTTCTCCACACATTTCTTTCAGATAACCAAAGATAACCATTCATTCCACCACTGGAAAAAATAAGCAACAAATGAGATGATAAAGCCAGCACACATAAAAAATGATTTGAAACCTTTCAAACTACAAATCAATCCACAACAAGGCCAACTAACCTAGCTCTCGTGTCAATTTTCAAAGCAATTCTTTCACTAACAGGTAAACGATAGTTATGATGATAGTAAGAAATGACTTGTTGAGACAATGGATGAACAGGATGGACATATAGCAAATCACGCATCACACTATTCCTGACCTGCTCTTCCTCCTGCAAATAGCAAATTAAAGATTAGCATACTTGACATCCAGACTATACAGAAGACTGATATGCCAGAAACAGCAACGCATAACTACTAAAGACTCAAACTTATTATAGGGGTGTGAACAGGACTGACTGCCAGCTTTAAACTACCCTTGGTGCTTACAGATTAAATTTAAGGAGAAATTTGAGTACAGGAGGCTACATCAGAAACCAAAAAACTGATCAATTTGGTCTGGAAATGACTCAAAAGTCAAAATGGATTATTCATGTACAAATTTTATAACAAAATTATTAAATCATGAAATTGGATATTTTTCTATTAAAAAATTGACAAAACTAGAAAAGAAAATAAGTTAAAAACTCCTAGGTTGACAAAAGGCATATGATTTTGGGTTTACAACCTCCTCCTTCCTTACAGTAACATGAAAAATAAACTTTTGTGAAACTTTTGTTGCAAAAGCATCTGTAACAAATAAATATATTTCCATGACATCCATATTTGAATTGATAGTGTCTCCTAAAATCTTAAATCATTACTCGGAATTGGTCTTTAAAATCCTTCTCTTTGCAAAAAACTTGGTTTCTAAGACAGTGGCATTTCTCCATTAAATTGGTTTTGCAAAATCTTAACTGCAATTATTTTACTTCAAGTTTCTGAAAATATCAGCGAGTAAAAGCCTCCAATAGATAGCTGAATATACAGAGGAGCAAGGAAAATGTAGTTTGTATCTACAAGAACATGTGCTGAGCAAAAGCCTCCAATAAAATGACTGATGCATACAAGAGAAAAGAGAATGTAGTTTACTAAAGATGAAGTTATTGCATACTACTTTAAAACACTAAATACCATTAAAGTTCTTTCAAGCTTCTTTGTTTGGGCAAGTAATTTCCTCTCATCGATGAATGGCAATTTGGCAATACCCTGGCTTCCAATAAATATAAGGTAACTGTAATCAGTTGATAGCAGAAAAAAAAAGTATAATTAAAACATCTGATTGATAACTGATTCAGAAGAATTTACCTGCCAAGCAAAGCGCTTGCCATTCATGTCAATTTCAAAATCTGCCCACAATAAAGAAACCCAATCAATCTTGTGCAGAAGATAAACATTCTGAGTAAATCGATAAATTTCTTTCCATCAATTCTTTTACCTGAGGGGAAGAATTGATGAATTGGGGAAGATGGGTCGGTCATCAATTTCCTGTATTCTTCTGGCAAAGCATTAGAACTGTAATACACACAACAGGAAAAAAATCAGCACAGAAAGAATAATCAGACAGAATCCCAAAAGTAAAATAGAAAACAAAAGGAGTTTGAAAAAAAAAAACACCTCGCAGCTGGTAGGGTCCCCATAAGTTGATCAAAGGGTTTGAATGGCTCTCCAAGAAAAAAGGTTATTTCCATCTCATCCAGATCCTTAATATCTGAAGCAAATGGAGCATAATGGTATGGATAAAACCTGAAACAGAACAGAATTCAAAGTTTAATTAATTGCAGTAAAGAACAGTATCATATAAGCTTACAGAGTAATAGGAAGCCTTTTTTTTTCGTTTGATGAGGAGAGAAGGAAAAGCTAAATTTAGGTGTCACATGCCAGAGAAATTGGATTATCTGGCAGGTCATGCCTAAAATCTCTGGGTCAAAACTACATACAGAACGGATAGGACTACATTTCTCAACTTTAAATGAGCCCGCTGTGTCCTCTTTTCCATTATTATTTTACCAGCACGTCAAAGTCTCATTTATAAAACTTCAAGAAACTACGCATTCATAAATAGGTTTGTATGTTTTGTGCACATGCTTGTACTTGAAATTCCAATAAAAAACTATGTCAACCAAATAAAATAAAAAGCCAGTGAAAAGAAGCATAATGACTTTCGAGTTTCAGCCATTATTGAACTGACCATTGCCAAGAGCAAACACCCTGGTAGTAATAGCGACAGACCCAACACAAACCTTCCACGTACTTCAAAACCTGCATGATCAAATGTTAATTTCATGTTTTTCAGATACATGATTGATCATATAGAAAACAAGTGATGGGGAGAGGGAACAGACAAAAAGGAAAAAAATTAGCAACTTAACAAAAAATTTATACTCCAGAAATCATATTTTGCATACTCCCCCACATTCCAACTTTTCTGTCACTCCATGTTTCTATTTGTTATGATGATAATCACTTACTTTTTCTCTGTTTATGTACTCTTTTCTTTTATTTTCTTTTTTTGGTTAAGACAGTGCATAATAGCATTCCATTCAAGGAAAAACATATAAAATTGCTTGATTTTCAAAAAGCAACCTTAATTTTCTTGATGTAAATCTGTGCAAGTTCACCTTATTATATTACACTTTAAATCCAAAGTCAATATACGATGAGAAATCTTAAAATGAAAAGGTGGAGAAAAATATGGGTTTGGGATGATATTAAACCAAAAACAATCACATCAAAAGGATTTTTAATCATTCATAGAAAAAAAATTCTTGGGGACTGGAAACTAGAAGCAGATAGCACAACAGTACTTAAAGATCATCCAGATAAACGAATAACTAAACTCTTAGGAACTGGAAATGGAAAACCAACAGCCAGTTAGTAGCACAACAGTAAGACCAGGGTCACTCAAAGATCACCTAGCTAAACTAACAACTATAATGAACACCAGCCCAGCCCATGGTGTATCAGTTAGAAAAAGGGATACGAAAGACTCATCTGCATGTATTTCATCATGGCAAGGGATCTTATAATGAAGCACAGAGCGTATAACTTGCAGTACACAAAATATAATTAGAAACGTACAAGCAAACTTGCAGCTTTTATATTGGAGCCAGGGGGTTTTTTAGGTGAGGAAGGACTGGAGGGGGGAGACAGCCGGTTGTCATGAACTACCGTGTCCAAACAAACTCTTGCAATCAAGAGAAAACCCATATAATAAACTCTATGACTAAGTTGCGGAGCTAATTGCATGATGAGGAGAAAGAAACTAACTTACCACATCTTTTGTAACTTTGTCAATCTCCTCTTCATTTGATAAATCAAATTTCTCAGCATAATATCTCTCTTTGTATCCAGGCTCCCCTAATTTAACCTGAGAACAAGAAAAATGAACCGAATTTTATGCCAGGAAAATGGACAGCCAGGAAGACAAAAGACTGGCTTTCAAATGGACTGACCTTGTCCTCAGTTGGCATGCAAATATCAAACAGAAAAGGAGCATGCTAAAGTGAATATTCAATATTAAGACACTCACTGCTAAACTAAAATAATCTTTCATTTTTGAACCACATAATAAAAGCCACATTGATAACAGGTAAAATAAGACATCCATGGCGAAGGAAGCCCGAAAAATGAGAGAGGATTGAGGTTACTGTCAAAAACTAAATGTTAATGAATTGATAATAGGCTCATTTTTGTTTAATATAGGTCCTAAACAAATTCTCTGCAGGCAAACTCAAATCATAACACATTTATTTAAATCCACATCATCAAATGAAAACACTTTAACCACAAACCTTATCTACAGGTGGTGCTTGTATCTCTTCAGAGAGATCTCTTCTTGCTTTGTGTTTCATTTCTTCATTATTCTCGAAAGCCTGAAAATGGATAATCCACATAAGTGCAAACAGGAAAAAAAAACTGAGAAGACTGTTTGTATATGATTCCAAAGCTCAAAATTTGCCACAGAAGAAAAATAGAAAGAAGAATAAATAAAGTCTGCTTTAGAATGAATGTACAAAAATTTGATGTGAATCTTAGAGAACCAAGAATTTCAAAAAAAAAAAGAAAGGGTGTGTGGTTCCCTCAAATTCACCAGCTCCAGCACACAGATCAAAATCTTATTACTAGACCAATTTTCAAAGTGCGTCTTAGACTTTGTACCTTATGGTTCACGGAATCCAATACTACTGGCTAATAAAGATAAATCAGGAGTAGCATATGAGGTTATTTAAGGCCGCATATCCCATGTACTTTATGGATCAGATTTACAGTTACAGATAAGTTAAATCATCACCAAGATTTTACATAAATTGCCATCTAAACATAAAATGTTTCTAGCCAACAAGGTCCAAGAAGAGTGAGCATGCCAATACCAACAATGAATAATAAGAAAACAGACACGTTCACATTAGACCATGCATAGAGAAAGAAAGAACCTGTTGTATACGAGCCCTCTTCTGAAAGATTTGCTCCTCGTAAACAGCAACAGACTGAATAAAGTGTTCTACTTTATCAAGGAAAACCTGGATACACAAGCTAATTGTAATCAGAATGTTTATTAGAACTCATGGTACCAAATAATGGTACAATCATTCCCTGGAAGTAACCTACAATGCAACATAAGCATAAGAAAAGCAAGCCATGATAATTTAAAAGGGGAAAGAGATGGAAGAACTAGTTTTTGGCAAGTCCAGCAGAGAGAAGGAACTGCATAACCATGTGAATATAGCTGAGCCAGTGAACCTAGAAACAGCAGATGTTATGAGGCTTGGGAAGCTACATCTAAGCCTGTCCCAATCATTTTTTCAGGACCCAAGCTCAGTCAAGATTGCTTTCATGATATTGGCAACAAAGAGCGATAACAAATAAAATGAGTCTACAAGCCAAGTAAGACTTACAGAACCAAAAACAAACTTCTTTGAAAGAAAAAGAGGAAAAAAAAGTAGTCTAGAATAAGTAGGGATCAAGACAGGCCACAACATGTCTATACCCTCACTAGAACCCACTGAATATTACAGCACATGTTTAGCAAGGAGGTCATTCTAGAAATTCAAGTTTATAAGTTGAGCACAACCTAAATTTGATTTCCAAGAAGTAAAATAAAAGAGATACAAACAAAAAGGTTGGAATTGGGCAACTATGATCTAATTCTAACAGAAGATAAATTAAATGCATCAATAATATATGAACTACCTAATATTTGGAACAATACCATCCTGCAAACATAAAGCCCAAAATCTCATGTTACCATGGATGTCCTCATGTGACAGCTAGTCCACATCAATTCAGATAGCTATAGGATGAAATGGAAGGGTTTAAAGAGTTCAAAATTAAGTCTGAAATTAGAAAACTCAGATGTTAGCCTAAACTTTACAGGGTTGCATACAGTTTCCAACTGATCATAATTGTGATAACTGAACAAAGACAGATGTACAGTATAAAATTAGACCAAGGCAGTATTCCAATTCTTTAACAGACTTTGATATAAGAAACATGAACCAATCCCAATTCCAAAGTATAATCAAAGATAGAAGTCATGTAGAGAGCATAAAAAAGAAAATTTACCTCACCCGCAAGAGTAAGATAACCACCCATTGCAGAGAACTCCCTTCTATAAATATGCATCAGTAAGTTTATAGCACCCTGAATCAGGAAAGGAGGTAATAATGAAATTAATAAAATTTAACGAGTCAAATACATTGTGTAGACAGCACCAGGAAGAAAAAAGCAGCGAAGAGAAAACCAAGAGGCAACAAGACTGCAAAACAAAATTATAGCCCACATGAATAAAATAGCAATATCTTTCTTTTCTGTTGACAAAACAAGATTAGATTTCATCACAAAAGGTAGAAGAGAGAGGTTGGAGAATAAGAGACAGTGAGTGCCATTTACTGTTATAGCTTAAAAGCCTCCAAAAGAACTAGATGCAGAGCAACACAAACAAGCTATAAAACAAAAAAAAACACTACATCCCACAATAATTGTTTGCTAAGAATTGATCTTTGAAAAATAAACTGAATGGAATTCATCATGTTGTTCAGCAACAAACTCATTTTTGTAACCATTGCTCATTACTTACATACCTCCCGAATTTCCAATGTTGGCATATGCGGAAGAAAATCATTGCCAACAAAAAAACACATAAACACAAAGTCATCCACTATCTTTTCGAAGTCAATTGCAAATGGTGGGTTTGGAATGTCCAGATCATATTGCAGATATTCTCGCAAAACCCAGATGTTGAGAAACTGTTAAAATAAGGATATGATTTAGAAGTAGTGAGACAAGAGATGGAAAAGAATGGAAATAGTTGATGTCTGTTCTTCAACCTGATATTTCTTCTTGTGAATTGGGGTATCATCTACCACATTCCAATCTAAAGCATCATCTCCTTGCTTACCACGACATTCAGCTGCAAGATGACCAGCTTGACCACAGAGAAAACATTTATCCTGTTGCCCTGGAAATATGACCATCTGTACAATCCAGGAATATAAAATTTATGGATTGAACAACAATCAGATGGAAACAACAATGAAAACTTTAGGAAACTTGAGCTCCAAACCTCTCTTAATATTGAAAAGTGAACCTCGTGCGTAGCTAAAGACAGCATAATCAAATCCGCATCCTAATCACAAACAAAATATTTTCATTAGCAGTTAGGTGTCAAATTAATAACAAAATAATAAGACCAGGAAAATGACAATTTGCCTAGAATCAGAAACACACTTACCAGACCATACAGACAGTGGCGTGTGTTTGAATTGAAACCGGGAATGTTGCGTTGCAATCTTATATAAGACATGATTTTGTGTTCTCCCTCACCAGGAACATTTGCATCAGAAAGAATAACCTTCAAATAATCACCCAATGCAGCCCCATAAATAAATTTAGAGAACACAAAGTATCCTGAAAAGCCAGATGTATATTCAAAAAGATACAGAAGGGATTACTCCACGAACAAGGAATCATCCGATCTACAACAAACTAAGCCAAAGGATGACATCCCTCACACCTTGGTATTCTGCCAGCCTGGATTGTGATTCAATCTACTTTGTATATAATACTGAAGCGCAATCGAAAGAACTGCCATAAATTGAGTGCCAGGTGTTATAACATTAGAATCACGTGTTTCGGGCTTTTCTTTAACAGATAAAAGTACCCCCTCAGCCTCAAACTCTTTCCTCAGCCTTTCTTCTTCAGCTTCCTAAATACATTATAAATAAAATAACACTGAGTTCAACACTTCCACAAAAGGGGATCCACTAAAAAACCCATTAAAATATCTCAATCTTACTGCTTGAGCAGCATCTTTCGCAGCTCTAAACCGTCGTGACCGTTGCTGATTCATTTTAGCTCTTGGAGCAACCCCATCTACAATTAACTCAAGTAGGAAAAAAAGAATCAACTTGAAATGATTTTAAATTCAATAAATACAAAAAACGAAAAAGAAAACCCAAATTCAAAATAAATAAAAAAAGAACCCTACCAATTGCCATAAAAAGTAGCTTCCTTGGACGAACCAAAGCAAATAAATGATCAATGTAAACAAATATAGACTTGAACACATCATCATAAGTAGCAGGTGCAGGCTGTAAATAAAATCAAAAGTAAGAAACCATTCAGCTTATTCAATTACACCGAAAAAATAAAATAAAAAAACCCTTCTAAACCCAAATCATCAAAGTTGACAAGTGACAGCAATCAAATTGCACACACAAAGGAGATCTTCGAAATCTTACAATATAAATTTCTACATCTGGTGAAAATATGAAAATTGACAACCTTTAAATATCACAAACAAAACAATCCCATCTTTTAAACCTTACCGAAGCCCTATAACTTGTCTAAAACTGTAAATGCATGTTCGTTTTAAACACTATCCATCAAAATTAACAACAATGACATTAAACACGCAAAAAAACACCTCAAGCAAACCCTAACTAAAACTTTACAATCTGCACAAGTATAGGCTTGCAGCAAACACTAACCATCAAAATTTAACAACAGACAATTACGTTTGCATCAAAATTTAACAAGAATTAAATTCCAAGTTGCTCCTTCAAAACCCTAGAAAACTAAAACTTTCGCAAAATTGTGCAAGTAAAAGTTTGTAAAAATGGACCTTTCCTTCAGGATGGAAGCAGGGATGGATAATCCCGTTCATATCCAGATACAAATTATCGTACTCGATACCATTAGGGTTAGGTTTTGAAACATCGATTGGTTTAGAGTTTCCATTCGAATCTTCTTGAGGTTCCTCTTCAATTACATCAACAATTGATAGCGGGTACCGGTCTGCGAGCCACCTGTAGAACGCCGGCACACCCATGGTGGGACTTTCTGGCTAAGTCAGGCTCTGGTTCGATCGAGATCGAAGAATTGGAGAGAGTGGTTTTACTTGGGGGTTTTGATTGAGAGGGAGGGATCAGTTTGGCGGTGATAGGTGCGGTGCTTGCGGTGGCAGGTGAATGGACGAGATTGCCCTCGTAGATTAGTAAAGGGGGTTCGTTAGGCGTCGTGTGTGGGAGATTGGGTCGAGGAATGACTGCGGGCGGGGTTAATTTTGGGGCTATGTGGTGCTATTAGCATAAAAAGTGAAATGTTTTGGCCAAATAATAATAATAAAAAAAAAATTTGGAAGAGTAGCATTATTTATATTTATTTTATTGTGGTTCTGTAATGTTATATTTAATTAATATTGTTTTTCTCAAACATTTATATCGTGGTCCTGTTATGATTCAGAAATATGTTATTAATTAAATATTATATTTCAGAATCACAATATCAATTACATGCCCAAGAGTTCTAATAGCTATTCTCATAACCTTCCAACCAAAATTCAGTAGCTAAATCTCCATGCATCTTATATATTTCGAAGAGTTATTGTAAGATTTATTGTTGGATTGTATAACAATTTTAATTCTAATGATTATTTAATTTGTTAATCATGCATTTAATTTGGTTAATGACAACAGTAAATCCACGAACCTTAAAATCATAACAATTTTTTTATAATGAGCAAGGAATTTTTCAATTTTAAAAAAAATTTGGCAAAATTTCTCTTATTTAAGGACTCAACCCAAAATATTATCATGCTTAAAAATACATGCATATAATTACAATAACCAAATGCAACATTTCTCATAATTCATGATCACAGATAGCTTCAGAACTCAAAACACAAACCTCAATTATCTTCACTTACTACATTTATGAATTATTATATAAGATAATGTTTTCATGAGACAAATGCAAATAAATAAACATGCATACATACATAAGAAATATAGAACAACTAAACAATACAATATTTTACTAATTGAAATCCCAAAATACATCAACATAATATGTTTATCTATCAACGTCTACGTCGTCTACTAAATAATTTGATCTCATTAATAACACAATTGCCTCTTGCTCTTATTCTTGTTTCTGCCTAAGTGGCCTCGTCCTCTGCTACAATATTATCAAGGGTTAATGTCTCTTCAAAGTTCACGAGTGCAAATAACTGGAGCAACTATCAATTTATCATCCTTATACAAAGTTCACGTGACCTACAATGTAAGTGTCATAAATATTAAATGACAATGATGTATGGAAGTTACGATGACACATTAAAAAATTGTTCAAAAAATACATGTATAGACTATTGTTTATCTAACTCGCTCTGATAAAATAACATCATATCTATTGGATTATTATTATGGGAAAAGATGGGTTCGAGTTTTGGGTGTTTTAAGAGAAACAAGTGATTTATGGGTTTTTTTAGAGAGAGAGAGTTGTTGGTGTCATTTTTAGAGAGAGAAGAGGTTGATATGTGTTTGTGTTCTTAGATCTGGATAAGGGATTAAATTTCACCACATGTCATTCTTAAAAAACGTGATCTATTAAGTTATTGCTATTCTGAAATGCAACATAATGGTTGTTACGCTTGAGAATGATTATACTTACTAAATATTATGTTTCAGAAACACAACAAGCTCATATTGTGCTGTGTTACTAGAATTTTTTCAAATTATGTTATTATGTTTAAATTGTTATTTAAGTATCCTAATTTAAAAAGAAGATCCTAGTTTTGGTATATTAGGTATTTTAGTTATTACAATAATCAAACCTACTTAGAAGATTCATGATCGTTATAAAAACTCAATTGAACTTACAATTAAATTATGAAGTTGTGCTTGATTAGTGTTTTAAAATAAAAATAATAAAAATATATTTAATCATAGAAATAAAGATAAAAACATAAAATAAATATATATTTTAGAGAATTTCAAATTGAATTTTAGACGGTTTCATAATGAATTTATAATATATACTTCCTAAATTTGTCTTTTTTGTTTCAAAACTAATTAAACTTTATTTCACTTAATCAAAACTCGAATTTCTCTGTTAAATAGCAAATTTGATCAGAACTAAACGACTTTGACCAGAAAGAAATAATTTTATATGGATTGAATCCGTGACTTCATCAATTGATTCGATCGATAGATTTTAGTTTAAACTCAAAGAAAAAGGTACGAAAAGCTCAAGCAATCGACGTTGAACCAAACTTCATCCCCTTTCTCATAATACTATTAAATAATTTATATAATGACTCAGTGATTAATTTAATTTAACGAGGTCTGATCCATTTGAGTTTGAAATTCCTCTCTCAAATTACTTGGTACAAAAATTTAATGGATATATATCTTATTAACTTCATATAATTAAATAAATTACTTAAATATTTAATTAATGAGTAAGATAACGTTTGTTTACACGGTTGCGACAGTTTTTAAAACAAACCCGTGTAAATAATATATTTGGTAATATTAAAACTCAAATTACTGTGTATGTGAGGCCCGTTGAAACTGCCGGTTCGTCAAAAGCAACTCTCAGCTGTGTTTTATACGGCCGCATCTATGCCAGGAGAATATTTACTTGGATATTGTTCACGTGAACAGTGCCAGGTGAATCTCACTTGGAAGAAAAATCTATATTAAAAAATATATATATATATAATAACTCTTTTCACGTGAGAGACGAATCATTTATCATGCATAATCTATATTTTATCACTTTTCAATGGACACGTCAAATTGTATAAGACTTTAGCATAAATAGTTGTTTTTAAATTATTTTTCTTTTACCATGTCGATATTTTGGGTTTTCTCACAAGATACATTGGGGTTAATTAATACTTCTTTCAAGATGTTATATTTTGAATGTTATTCTTTTTAACAGTTGAACCAATGCAATGTATTTTTCTCCCTTTTTTATTTTATTTTATGCAATTTAATATCTTATTCCGAGAGACATTATTTTATGTCAATTTATTTTTTTAATTAGAATGAATTTTTATTTTTTATTAAAAAAATACATAGATATATATATGTCCTTTATGTTCCAACGGTTTTTTTTGTTTTTTGTTTTTTGCCGGAGAAGCAATCAAACCCTACTTAGTTGTTATAGTATTTTTATTAATAATAACTTCTGCATTATACTTTGTTGTCTATTTTTAGACTCTCTGCATTCTTTTCTTCGAATATTTACACATAAGAAAATCGAAGAAGAAGAAGCATGGCAGGCCGCAGCTCAAGTGATAATGATGAATGCTTCGATTTTGAAGAATACGATGATGGTGAGTCTTTTGATAGAATGGTTGAAGGGATTAGAGAAAGAACTAGTCACGAAAACGAGAGAACTAGTTTTCTGACAAGCAAAATCCTGGAGGATTTTGTATGTAGTAATATCATGGCAAGTAGTAAGAGAAGAGAGTGTCTGCGGGACAAGAATGGCTATCAATCTATAAACCTGCATGGTTTTTCCAAACCCAACAAAAAGAGGTCAGGTGACGCGTACGTTGATGGACAAGAGAAACGGTACTGATATATGATCGCCAAGAAGCAGAGACCAGGAGTTTTTCAAGTAATAGCAAAAGGAGAGGCAAAAGGAGCGTTGAACCTGGAAGGATGATGGGAAAGAGGAGAAAAGGAAGAGCTCAAAGAGAAAAACGAAGACTGCAATTGGGTCTGGATCGACTAGAACTCTCTGATCACATGAAAACTCGGATAGGAAAAGAAGGGGACAAGGATTTCAAGTTTAGAATGATGAAACAGATCTTTGAAACGGATTTGAAGAAACATAATGACCGTTTTTCAATGCCTTCGAATCAGATAATTAAATTAAGGATAGGGAGGATTTTGAGGCAATGGATATCAGGAAAGCAGGAAAAGAAGTTGTACTTGTAGAACTGGATCTTGGAGTTGATATTCATCAGAGAACAATGAATTTGAGACGCTGCATGGGAGATGAATAACTCATTTTCCTACATGTTAACCAGCAGTTGGAATGATGTTTTGAGTAGGAATGAAGAGAAGACTTAATGCCAACGACATTGTGCAAGTTTATTCCTTCAACCATGATAATTAACCAGCTGTATCTTGTATTCAAGAAGGTTATGGACGCAGCAACAGTCAGGAAGGTGATGGATAGCAACCTTGCAAGTAGTTCTACTGGGAACAGTACTGGGGACGGTGCTGTAGAAGAAGTTTAGGCAATATATGTTCTTGGTGATGCAAGTCAAAAGATCGTGGACGGTGCAAGCACATGCATGCCATGCGTAGATTGAAGAGAAAGGTATCAATGCTAAAACTTGTTAGCCAGCTAGGTTTTTCTTTTATATCTCTTTTGTTTTCCTTCTCTAGCTACAGTTTGGCAGCTTGCTCGCGGTCACAGGTTGCCTTTCCGATGCAACATCTAGTCTAGATTTTATATTAAATTGTTCTTATATGTGCGTGATAGATTAGTCTAAAAAATCGAGCAATATCTAATTAATTTTATTTTTAAAAAAGTTTTAACTTTAAAAAAGTCTTGAAATAATCTTGTTTCAAGATTAATCTAGTACCTTCCAATCATCAGAAATTTCCTCTTCGGCGTCTCGAATTCTTTTTTCTAACCCAACTTGTGCCTTGAATTAGTTTACTAGCCGAACCAGGTTTAGGTTTAATATCATTGGTTCCAAGACATCCCATGTCTTAGACGAAGTCCATGTCTAATATGATTATTATTAGTACAGAACTATTGAGCTGACGAAAATAAGGCCCAGGTAATGCAATAATCTATAGACTATCAATTAAAAATTATTACAGCCTCGGTGATGTTGTAATTCATCTAGAAAAAAAAAAATCCAGTTATATACTCGAGGAATTAAATGAAAAATCTACTGATGATTTTTTAAAATCTAGAATGCTTAGATTATAACTTTTCGGTGATTGTATAATGGACTTAATTGTATCCATGCTACTGTATTCATTCTGCAAAGCAAAGGAAGGTGATACTTTAATCATGATGCATGAAGAAAAAAAACCTCTTTTAATAAATTTAGAGATTCTTAAATGGTTGAATCAATATCTTTTTAAAAAAAAAATATAATAAATATATAAAAGAGTATTAAATCCTAAGAACAAGGTTGTTTGTTCTTGTTTTAGTATGAAATTAATGATTTATAAGAAAATAATATTGTGTGTATATGTTGAGAATAGAAAAATAGGGTATTTGTATCGCCTTAACTCTTGTCCTTTTACTTAAATAAGGGAGCTTAAAGGTCATTCCACCATAATAACATTACTGAGAGATAAATATCTCATGCACATGCATTAATCATGAATAAATATCCTTTACATATATTTAGAGAAATATATAAATCATATATTGAGACCCCACTTATGAGTTTAAGCTATTGGGTTGAGATGATTTTTTGACATGATATCATAGCCTTGTTGACCAAGCGGTCACGAGTTTATATAAATCTCACCACCTCCATTCTATTTGATAAAAATTAAGCACAAGGTAGTATGGATGTATGCAAGTTTCAAGCTCAAAAAGCTTTCACTTGACAGGTTGTGTTTGAGAATTATATAAATTATATATTGGAGTCTCTCTTAACAGCTTAAGCTATTAGATAGAGATAACAAGTTTCAAGCTCAAAAGGCATTCACTCGAAGGAGTGTGTTAGAGAATTATATAAATCATATCTTGAAGTTTTATCTAACAATTTAAGTTATTAGATGGAAATGACAAATTTCAAACTCAAAAAGCTTCACTCAAAGGGAGGCTTTCACTCGAAGGGGTGTGTTAGAAAATTATATAAATCATATCTTGGAGTTTCATCTAACAACTTAAACTACTAGATTGAGATAATTCTTTAACAATACAAACATTAAATATGAAATTAAGATCCAAGCTAAAAACTTGTGCTAGTAAAAAATCTCAGAGGCAAAGGTTTGGGTCCATGAAATTTGTACTCAAGAAATTAGGCTCCGGTTGCGCTGACCTAGACACATGGCATGAACCCAAAGACACCAGGTATGCGTCTAGCACCCTTTAGATCTAGGAACACGGCCTAAGACCAAACTCTTTTCCAGACCCTCTAGAGCTTGTGCAATGGTTAAAAATGGATTTGGACTAGCAAAAAGTTATTTAAAAATAATGATAAATCTTGTTCATCACCTACCAAGGAAGGCAATCCAAATTATAAACTCAAATTTTAGACATCATGAGAAAAAGGCTGCGGTTGAAATCAAATAGAAAGGTTGAAAATCTTAAACAAACATACGAACATGCAGAAGAGAAGGTATTTAATTTCATCCTATATGGAATATATTGTCATGATAAAAGACATAAAAAAATAACCTTAATTAACTAACCACATGAATTGCTTCAAAATGCCATAACATCAATATGTTAGGCTTGCTTATGCTAGCACCTTCCATGCATGGCCTGCCCACTTGCACCAACACCATGCATGACCTCTACAAATCCTATAACACCATCTCCATTTCCTTGACTAATGCTGCTCACTCATGGCTAGCTACTTGATCTTCATTCATGAGCTTTTCGACTTCATCTGCATCCTTAACTTTAATGAGTAAGAGCCTGGGATAGCCGGGATTTTACTCACTCACCTAGACCCACAAAATACATTTTCCGGGAGATGGGTTTCCTTGAATAAAAAAAAAAGAGTACAAGACAAAGTTTCTTATCACGCCTAAAGGAGTAAATCTTGGACAATATCATTCAACTTCAATGCACCCTCATTCCTAGCCAAAACACCATTCCAATTGGAGGTTATCACATAAGAAACATTGTTGCTCATGTGCCTCTGCCTCAGCCTCATTGTACTTTCATGAACATTATCATATTTAAAACCCATCTACAAGTTTCACTTATGTACCATTACTCTTGGTTTGGCACAAGTCCTTCATCTCCTCTTCATTCAAAAACTCTTCGCAGTCCTTGACTTGAATCAAAGGCATTAAGAAGCATTCCTGGTGCCTGTCCATATCAGTTATGAATATTTGTTTCATGATCCTCGACTTGATTTCAGTGTCCTGCCCTTCTTGATGATCTATCCCAGCTTTAATTTGGGATGAGAAATTGAGTGCAGGATCCAAACCCAGCTTCCTGAAATCTACCCTTCCCATATTTTTTCTTTTCTTTGAGGGTACTTTCTCTGATCCCAGGTACTCCTGATCACCTTCATCATCCTTCCTTTGGCGTTTAAAGATTTCCTCTCACTTTCGGCCCTTTTTTCTTCTTGCCCTTCATTCTTTAATTTCAGTCCCTCGTGGCTTTTCTTGAAAAATTTCCATCTAGCCTTTCCCCTCCTTTTCTTGGGTACAAGAGGGTTTAAAAATTCACCAATACTGCTATGAGTACTCTTTGCATCTTTTTTATCAGTAGTACTTTGGGTTTTCTCGGAAGTTCTAAACCTTAATTCATCAACATTAGTGAAAGTAGCAGTACTCTTGACTTCTTCATAAGTGATACTTTGGAATCCTTTATTGTAAAGAAACCTTTCTCTATTTTCTCTCATTTCCTCGGGCACAAAACCCCCAAATGAGCTCACAAATTGATGGGCACTGCGACTGGTCGATCATATTGGGGTTGCCCTTTTCCTTCAAAGACTCTCTTATAGGACAAACATTATTAAAATATTCTTACGACAAGGTTTTCTTGAAAATGTGAGGAAACATGAGGAAGGCAATTTTTTTTTCTTTTTCGGCTTTAACCCTACGTACAACATAGAATAAATAGGACAGTACCATCTTGAATGAGTCTAAATTTAAAATGTATGATCAGTTGCGCGCTACTGTAAAATTACCGAATATAAATGGAAATACTGATAAAAAAAATTTATCCAAATATTGCAATGACATTTAATGAACAATTTTTTTATTGCTAAATCCACCAGTAAACACTAATAATAATCTTCTCAAGGTATATACCAAGGGAATTGCAGTAAAAAAAAAAAGAATAAAAAAAAATCAAATAGTTTGATGACGTGTAAGTTTTACAGACGATTTTACCAATAGAATTAACCCAACAGTAAAATTCATCTGTGAATATGCCGACGAAATACTTTCATCGGTATATACAGATGACAATATAAGAGGTATTACAGTGAGATTCAAGAAGACAAATTATTTTTTAAAACCTTTTTTTTTGGTTATCGACGGACTCATATTCCAAAGAGTTGGAATAGAATTACATCAAATGTCATTGATATTGTTAACTCACCGACAAAATAAGTCTGTCGATATATTTAAGAGAGTTGAAAAAGAGTTACTGCAAATATCACTGCAACTGTTAACTTACCAATGAAATTATATACGGTTCGTCTGTCGGTGATATGCTAAATTGTATAGAGGGAATTACTGATGAAATGAAGCGGATAATTTTTTTTTGCACGCATGTTCCGTTTATAAAGCCATCAGTAAATTTATTAACGACAGACTCACCAACAGACCAGAAATTGCCAACGAGTGTTTTTCCATCGGACGTTTTCCGTTCGTGATCCCGTCAGTAAAACAATCACAGATTAACTATTGATGTAAATACCGACAAAATTTTTTGTCAGTAAAACTGTTAAATCTGGTGGTGTGCTGGTCTATAAATGTATTCTAACTATCAACAAATTTCAAGAACTTTAGGTGGAATAGGGATTGTAATTCTTTCTACTTCTCACGGTATAATGACAAATCAAGATGCTTGACTAGAAAGAATCGGTGGAGAAATTTTGTGTTACATATGGTAATCTTTTCAATATCTGGATGATATCTCTAATTTGTGAAAAAGAAAGATTAAAGAACAAATTTCTAATATCATTCCTCCTACATTATTAGATTTGTTGATATTTTAATAGGCTTTTAGATAAGAAAAAAAAAAGAATGAAAAAAATTAAGAAAGGTTTAATTTCTTAATAACTTTCTAATAAGAAGAAAAAAGATGGCACAGCGACACGAAATGACGAATAGACATTAAAAAACCTCGAAAATGAATTTAATTAACCCTCTTGCCAATGAGTTTATTAATGTAACATTCGCGATGAAAATTTCAAACTTGGTTGAGCTAACCAAATTTTTAATAATTTAATTGAACTTAATAAATTTAATTAGATTAATTTAAAAATATTTTTTTAAAAATAAAATAATATTATTTTAATAAAAATAATTGATATATATGCATGTTAGTTCTGCTCAGTAAATCCAGCAAATCCAGCAATCATTGTGTTTTTTTATTAAAAAAAAAATCAAGGAGCTAGAGAAGGAAGATGAATCCTTTCTATGTTATTTTTTTTAAATTTATTTTAAATCCATTTAAATTTATATATATTAATAATAAATTTAAATCAATTTATATTTAACTATAATTTTTTTAAATATCAAACATATTTGAAAAAATAATAATAAATTTCAACCATGACACTTCCTGTCAACTATGACACTTCCATATTTAAAAATAATAAAACTTTAAAAATCAAATCAATCTTTATTTTTTTTATTCATAATCATCACAGTTCGTTTTCTGAGGAGTAGAATCTGGGATCGGTGGATGCCGCCCATAGTAACAGAACTTCTACTTGGAGGGAATCAATATTAAACATTAAATTTTAAATGCAAGGTCTGCATAAACACGAGCTGTTAGAGATTATCACATCATTATTATATACATGTAAAATCATGAAGTTTACACTCGAGATCGTGTTTGAGAATGTAGTTGTGGTTGCTTTTCATTCAGAAAAACATACCAATAATGCTTTTTTATTTTTAAAAAATTATTTTTAAAATCAGCACATCAAAATGATTTGAAAACATCAAAAACATATTAATTCAAAGCAAAATAAAAAAAAAATCAAATTTTTTTAAAAACGCTTTCTAAATACACTACCAAACAGTCTAGTAAGGAGTTCCTGCATTTCTAAAAATCTCTCTCTTAATATAGCTTTGAAACCTTCAATTAATCAGAATGAAAAATGTAGTTTAATTGATTAAACTTTAAGTTTGTTTTATAGAAATCATCAATTCAAGTTCTACAAACTTCAAGACCATTAAAAATTTATATTGTCATTAATTTCAAAACTCGTAGGATTAGTCAAAGCATGTATAAATTGCCTCATACATCTACATTAGTAAATAAATAAAAAACCTTCAATTCTGATGGAGTTATTTTACAGAGCATGCATATAATAATAGCTGTCCATGACTTCGTGACATGCATTCCTGACTGTGATGATAATATAATACTCTACAGAGGATTCCTGAGAACCACAGCAGATACGTCTTGATCATCAACAATAAGTTACCATTGTTTCGCGTTTTCTTTTCTCCGGGAAGTAAAAGATGCCTTCGGATCAACTGATACCAGGGAAGTTAAAAAAAAATCATCTACCCTGTAAAAGATAAATAATATAAATATTATAGATAATAATAAATAAAAAAATTAAAAAAAAAATATTATGAAATCGATGGCAGGTTGAGATTGTTAAAACTTTGTCAACCTAGCTCAATTTATATACCCTATACAACTCATTGTTTGTTACAATTAAATTAATTCTTTTATTTTACACAATTGATTAAGCTAACGCATTAAGTATAAATTATTTGTTATGGTTTATGACAAGTTTTGGATTAATTTACAGAGTATAAATTTTAGTTCTAATTAAGTGTAACTCATGAAAATATTAGTAATATAAATTTAATTTGCGGATATTTATAATATTAAAAAAAAGTAGGCCGTTCGGATCAAACTTTCTCTTAAATAGATTTAGTTTATAATTTATAATTTTTATTTAAGATAATCAATAATTACGTCAAAAAAGACAAGGAAAAGGCAAAAACAAAGGCGAGTGGAATTACCTGTTACAAACAAAGACAAGACAGGCGAAGTCAAAAGCTTCACTTTTACATTCACACTAGAAGCTAAACCTTTGACAACTCCACTTACAAAAATTAATTTAAAATAAATTTGTATAAAAAATATGCTATAGGATCAGCATATATCAACCAGCTACTATTGCTCTTTCATTGCAAGAAGCTCCCTACTTTCCTTGTTCTCTCTATATATAGATAGATAAAGATTTCTTGGTAAGTTCTCTTAAGTCCATCGTATATCTAACTTTCTTTCATTTCTCTGTTTTTTCTTGTAAGAGAGATTGTAGCTTGGAAACTTACATTGTTTAAAGTTGAAGAATCTCAAGGTTTGATGTATAGCTTTTCTCAATTTTTACTCTTTGATATTATATGTGTTGATGCTGGATTTTAGAAGCCTAGAAGGTTTAGTTGTTCATCAGTTCATGGATTTTGGAGAAGGGTTCGGGGAGTGTATGTGAGTGTTACAGTGGTTTTTCAAAATATTTTTTTGTTTAAAAATATATATATATTTTTTATTTGTTAAGATTTTGGTGAAGGGTTCGGGGAGTGTATGTGAGTGTTACAGTGGTTTTTCAAAATATTTTTTTGTTTAAAAATATATATATATTTTTTATTTGTTAAGATTTATTTTTGATAATAGTATATTAAAATAATTCAAAAATAAAAATAATAATTAAGTTTAAATAAAAAAATAAATTTTGGTCAACTTCCATTTAAGCTGTACTCTGAAACAAGGAGCTATGAGGAGAGAAGTCTTTTTTTCTGGGTTGATGCTATATATTTTTTTGGTTTATAATGTTTGTTTTTGTGGGTGCAAGAGTGTCGCAATTGAAACTTGGAGTTCCTGAATCATTTCCTTATAAATTAAATTGTGTTTTGGTGAATTGTTCAAATGGTTGCAGTATCTGCTATTTTTTCTGTAAAGGTGTGTCCTTTTTAGCTTGTTTTTTTTTTTTTTTGCTGATCACTCCATGTGTTCTATGCTTGTGCAGTAACCGGAACAAAAAATGGCAGAGGAGAAGGGTTCAATTGCCAAAGATGTTACTGAAGTAAGTTGACTCCATTGCCATTTCCAAAATTGTTGAATTTGTTCTTGAGGTGCTTTGATATGGGAGCCCTGGCTTATATATTCTTTTGTACTTGGTCCAATATAGCTTATTGGTAAAACACCATTGGTGTATCTCAACAATGTTGTGGATGGTTGTGTGGCGCGTGTTGCTGCCAAACTGGAGATGATGGAACCTTGCTCGAGTGTCAAAGATAGGTATTGTTTAGATTTCTGTTCTTTGTTGGAAAGTTGAGATCGGTATGCTTTATATATTAACTTGGCTATGATCAGGTTTATTTGGTTGCCAAAGCCAAAAATCTTCCTTTGCTGTCGAAATTTAATATGTTTCTGTTTCTGCATCCAATGTTGAAATTGGATTTGCTCAACAAGTAACAATGGGGCCTTTAGAACATCATCATTAATGAGATATTGGTTTGCTCAGCTTGATATATATGATATTCTTCTTCCTGTCTTTGTTCCCTTGTTTGTAGGATTGGGTATAGTATGATCACAGATGCAGAGGAGAAGGGTCTAATCAAGCCGGGCGAGGTTGGTGATTCAATCCTACTTGAGCAGATATGATACATGAATTTTAAGTCCAAGTTAGGTTGTTTTGCTTTGAAATTGAGTGATATGTTATATATAGCTATTGAAAATTGATCAATACATGTCTTGGCTTAAGACTTCATTGCATCAGAAAATCATTTTCTGCTGGCAGATATGATACATCAATGGATATTTAATTATTAGTTGCCAAGCCTTGTAATGACCAAGTCCAGACATTGACAGTCAACTGATCCGTTTTCTGTTCATTGCATACAAAATAGCTTGAAAGTCATTACAAAGGAACTTGCGTGTTGACATGGTTTCTTTCTTAATGCTGAAGAGTGTCCTGATTGAGCCTACGAGTGGCAACACTGGCATAGGGCTGGCATTCATGGCAGCTGCTAAGGGCTACAGACTGATCATTACCATGCCTGCTTCAATGAGTCTAGAGAGAAGAATGGTTCTCCTTGCTTTTGGAGCCGAGTTGATCCTTACTGATCCTGCCAGGGGCATGAAGGGGGCTGTTCAGAAGGCTGAAGAGATATTGGCAAAGACACCTAATGCTTATCTTCTGCAACAATTTGAAAATCCTGCCAACCCAAAGGTGCCATTTGTTTTCATTTCGCACGTTTTCTGACTTACTGATTTGAGAGAATTGCAATCATACTGATGTTGCCTGGTCAGATTCACTACGAGACAACTGGACCAGAGATATGGAAAGGGTCAGGTGGGAAAGTTGATGCCTTTGTTTCTGGGATAGGGACTGGGGGAACAATAACAGGTGCAGGGAAGTATCTCAAGGAACAAAACCCTGATATAAAGGTTTACTTCTCCGCATTGCTTGACTTGGAGTGGAAGTCTTTTTTTTTTTTTTGTGGTATTGATAGTTTCTTTATTATTTCTATTGTTTCTTATCTTGGCGTTTGTTCTTTCCTTTTCGTGTTTAGATTTATGGTGTAGAACCAGTTGAAAGTGCAGTGCTGTCTGGAGGGAAACCTGGTGAGTCATGGTTTCTTGGACATTCATTTGCTTTTGTTCTTTTCCAAGAACCTACAATTCAAATGTTGTAAACTTGATCACAAACTATACAGTCCAATTAAACAGTGATTAGAGTTATGCAAAAGCTCATTGATTCTATGGATCCAACCGTTTTCATACGCTAAAACAAATAATAAAGCTCACTGATTCTATGGATATAGGATCCTGGTCTAATCCTTTCGACTTTTACTTTGTCGGATTAGAAAAGTATATGCATTAGGAGTTACGTTGTTTTATGTTTGAATAATTCCCCAATAGTTGTTGGAACTTCTAAGCCATCTGTCTTGCATTCCTTTAAGATGGATATTCAAAACCTTGCACAACATTTTCCACAATTGGACATGTCCCATATGATTCTGTGCTCTTGAAACAGCTGCCTTTTCCATGTATTCATGATTGGACTAACATTATCATTGTTTTCTGGAATGGATCCAAGGTCCACATAAGATCCAGGGAATTGGCGCTGGCTTCATCCCTGGAGTTTTGGATGTCGGTTTACTTGATGAAACTGTTCAAGTAAGTCTGTGTTCTCTTACATAATTCCCAAAACGTATTCCTAAAACTCCATCATATACAAATCCAAGTTCCTCAAGTCTAATCTTTGTCGCATGCTCTGATTTATTCTTTAAGAGAAAATACCGTTTGTTTTTTTTTTCTTCCTTTTGATTGCCTTGCTGCACTGCTACCTGAGAGACTGGATCGTTAAATGACTTTGCAGATATCAAGTGAAGAAGCCATTGAAACTGCAAAGCTTCTTGCCTTGAAAGAAGGATTGCTGGTAAGCTTACAATTATTTGATATTTGTTGCAAGAAGGAACCCAGAACTCTACAGCACTCCACTCTGTTAACTGGATCATATTTTCTGGGTTTGACTTTAATCAAGAATTCTTTTGAGGGCATCATTTGGATTTCAGGTGGGGATATCATCTGGAGCTGCTGCAGCTGCTGCCATTGAGATAGCAAAGAGGCCTGAAAATGCTGGAAAACTCATTGTTGTAAGTTTGATTTTCTTCCTTTTGAAGTAGATCCATCTGCAACTTGCTAGTGAGCCTGCTGCCCAAAGCTATCCCATAGATGAAACAAATTTGTTTCCAAATAGTAAAGTTCATTGCCAATCTAGCAACCATTTCCCTTGATATTTTTTATGATGAAATTATCTATTCAAATAATGAATGTTCTTGAACGATTATAGGTGATAGAAAATCTTCAAGCACGGTAATAGTGATGATAAGTACCATATTCTTTGGCAAAGCTTAGCAGCATTGCGTTTAGCACATGCCGTATCTTTCTGAATACCTTCTAGTGCTTGGCCTTTGTTGGTGTTTTGTTCTGTGCGTCTTACCATTTTTTCTAATGTAAACAGACGATCTTCCCTAGCTTTGGGGAGCGTTACCTATCCTCCGTGCTTTTCGAATCGGTGAAGAAGGAGGCGGAGAACATGGTTTTTGTGCCTTGAGGTGGAGAGCATGGCTTATAGGAGCCTGATGCGGAGGCTTTTCTGCTCTGTGTATCTGTATATATTAACAAAGGGCTTGTGCGATGGATTAAGAAACTTTAATCATAGTGTTGTGAGATCAAACAAAGTCCCGTTGATAGTATATTATGTTATTAAAAACTTAATCATAGTGTTGTGAAACTAGAGATAAGAAAATCGATAAAAAAAAAAAAGAAGAGTTAATTAAGTTAACTAGCCAATATGCAATTTGGATCTTGAATTTCTTTATTTTCATTGAATTTAATAATTTTTTATTTTAAAAATTATTTTCATCCAAGCACACCCATTATTAAAATTTAAATCCAAGGTCTGCAAAAAAGAAGAAGAAAAGCTGTTAGACATTATCACATCACAAAAAACACACAGATATATATGCAGGTGGATGAGACAGACTTCTTTTTTGGTCTTAATTAATTATTCCTGATCGATATCTCAGGCATCGCATTTCTTCAAGTGTCCAATGTTTCTATGATCAACGCAACATCTACTCTCAATGCTCGGAGCCTCAGCTACTATCTCCGGCGCCGAACAAGTTCAGATGAGGCTTCAAATTAGAAAGACTCATAGCAAAATGTTTGATATTAGAATTGGACAGGGGCCGCGACTTGCGCAGCCCCCTCTGCCACAAATTTTGACGTAGGATCTCCCACTTGGGGAGACCTTAAGCCAGCACCCATCCTCAGTGCAATGGACGTCACTGACCTAGGCCATGGACCTTCCTGATCGCCCATCGACCCCGTCCAGGTAAGTATGTTTCCCGTTGCTTTGAGCTTCCTATTTATATTCCCATGCCTTGGCCCACGTCTTATGTTTTCTCGATGTGGGAATCTTCTTTATGCATTTCACATCATGTCATCGTCTACCTTCTTCATGGCGGCACATCAAACACTGTTAAAAGTTAAAACCCATGCATGCGCCTGCTAATCCTTAGTTTAACCAGATATGAAACATAACCAACCCGGCTAAACCTCATGAGACATAGTCTAGTCAAGGCTAGGACGGGTCTCAGCTAGAAGAGGTTTGAATGAGAAAAATAATCATAAAGCTGGCGTATACACATCTCTACCTAGCTAGGTTCTCTCAGGTTGGATGCATCAAAGTAGAATCTTGGTTTACAGATTCAAATTGCCAGATTAGCATCAATGTCTTGTTGCTTACAAATCCAATTGTTGGGAAGGAACTTGTTTAAATTTGTTGTGCAAACATCAAGAGCTGATAGAGTTAAAAAAGAAAATTACTTATGTATCCAACGGGGCAATCGAGGTCCATGAAAAGTAGGCCTAAGCTCGCAGCCATGAACATCTTCAAGAACATTAGCCTTCCCAGGTAGAAGAGTCGACAAAATGGCTGACACTCCATTTATCAACCTCGCCACATTATTCAATGACTCGTACGTCACGGTCTTCACCGATCTGCACTAAACACGAAAACCATAAACTTATCAAAACTGCTAAAGTGCTTTCTTTGAAGATTGTTTGCTGGTATGTTCTGCCAACATCTATTTTAAGATGTTCTTCTCCATGGACTAGAAGCCGAATATACGAGTCATGCTATAGTTTCTTTCCCCTCATTTCTTAGAGTTCTTTCAAATGCATGCCTTGAGCACTTTTCCACAGAAAATGCTTGAGAACCTAGCAATGGAAGGTCTCTTCCCTTCTTGATGCTGAATTCAAACTAATGTCCTACTTCCCAGCTCAGTCAAATGATGATTTGTCTGTTGAATTTCTAAAACGGCACTTTATTAGCCCATAAAATCTGCAGTTTCATGTGTACTCCAAATCCTGTTAAGCATCGTGCTAGTTTCCAACATCCAATTCTTCGTGACATGCATTCCTGACTGTGATGATAATATAGCACTCTACAGAGGATTCCTGAGAACCACAACAGATACGTCTTGATCATCAACAATAAGTTCTAATTAAGTCTAATTCATAAAAATTAGTAATACAAGTCCAACTTGCGAATATCCACACGAAATTTTTATTTTATTTTCTGAGAAATTGGGATATTCTTAAATCAATTTAATAAATAAATAAATATCCTTAAACATCAAATCAATTTCTTTTTCTTTTTTTATTCACAATCATTATAATTCTTCATATGCGGAGATGAGTCTGGGATCGGTGGATGCCCATAGTAACAGGCTCGGAGCCCACGGTGTTTTTAATTGCTAGTTGCTATTTAAGAGATAATGCCATACTTGAAGGGAATCAATATTAATTATTAAAATTTAAATCCAAGGTCTGCAAAAACACACACACACACACATATAGATGTGGATGAGACAGAACTTAATTTTTAGTTTTATTTAATTATTTCAGAAGTTTTTAATTTGCTTTAAAATAGTCATTGGCAACCCTTGTGAAAAAAGAAACCATATCAACTTCTAATGATAGTCATTAGATGTGATCTCATATATATAACATGTATGAGAAGAAAATTATTTAAATCCGACCCAACTTAAGATTTGGTTTATCGATTTATTGGTTGCGTAAGTAAACCTAGAATAATAAATAACAACATTGTTTTAAATATATTTTTTTAAATTTTAACCATGTCAATTAAGGTAGTGGTTGTTATTGTGGTAGATCTTACTTTTCAAAGTATTTTTTTGTTAAAAAATATATTAAAATAATATTTTTTTTATTTTTTAAAATTTATTTTTGATATTATCACATCAAAACTAGAAAAAAAACCTAAAAAAATAAATTTTAAACAAAAATAATTTTCAATTTTTGCCCAATAGCGTTTTGGCCGTGTTAATTCTAAATTAGTTTCTTTTTTAAACCTGACTTGAATTATAAATATCTATTCTACATCATATTTATAACTATGTTTGAATAGATTTCATAAGTATATTTATTTTTATTAAATTAATGTTTTTTTAAGTGTTTTATAATTATTTTGATAAGCTTTTATTAAAAGTAAAAAAAAATTAAAAAAATTATTTTAATATATTTTAAAATAAAAACACTTTTAAAAAACATTTAAAAACATAAATAATCGCAATCCCAATCGGTCACTGTTACTGAAAATCTGAAACATGATCGGCTGAATCCCAAGTCTATCCTCGTGCAAGACAAGTTTAGTATTGATGATGCTAAGGACACACATCAGAGGAAAGTCCACCATTAAAAGACCCATTTTTATTTAAGATAATCAATAATGACGTCAAAAAAGAGAAGGAAAAGGCAAAATCGAAGACAAGTGGAATTACCTGTTACGAACAAAGACAAGACAGGTCTGGTCAAAAGCTTCACTCTGACAATCACACTAGAAGCTAAACCTTTGACAACTACACTTCACAAATATATATATATATATATATATATATATATATATAAACAAGAACGATACTGAAAATAGCGGGACGAGGAAAATTAATTTAAAATAAATTTGTAGAAAAAATATGCTAAAAGATCAGCCAGCTACTATTGCTCTTTCGTGCAAGAAGCTTCATACTTTCCTTGTTCTCTCTCTATATATAGATAGACAAGGATTTCTTGGCAAGATCTCTCAAGTCCATCGAATATCTGACTTTCTTTCATTTCTCTGTTTTTTCTTGTAGGAAAGATTTTAGCTTGGAAGTTACATACTTTGAAGTTCAAGAATCTCAAGGTTTGATGTATAGCTTTTCTCAGGTTTTACTCTTTGATGTTATATGTGTTGATGCTGGATTCTAGAAGGTTTAGTTGTTCATCGGTTCATGGATTTTGGTGAAGGGTTTGGGGAGTGATTGTGAATGTTGTTGTTTTTGTTTTTTAAAGTATTTTTTATTTAAAAATATATTAAAATAATATATTTTTTATTTTTTAATATTTATTTTTGACAATAAAATATCAAAACAATTCAAAATATCAAAAAATAATTAATTTTAAATAAAAAATAAATTTTGATTAACTTGCATTTGAGCCGCACTCTTAAACAGGAAGCATGAGGAGAGAATTGTTTTTTTTCTAGATTGATGCTGTATATTTTTTGGTTTATAATGATAGTTTTTGTGGGTGCAAGGTATTCCAATTGAGTATAACTCATAAAAATTAATAATATAAATCCAACTTATAAATATTTATAATATTTATAAAAAATTTAATCCAGCCTGATATATTTAGCTCGTTCAAATTCAAACTTTCTTCTAGATAAATTGAGTTTATAATTTATAAAATATTAAAAATTAAACTGAATAAAATTATAAATCCAAATATGACTTGCTATATTCATTAACACTCCTGGCCTAAACATTAGCTAAAGTCAAGTTATTTTAAATATATACATTTTATATGGTTTTTTATGTATTTAATTTTTTTAATGAATTTAAAATGATAATGATCCTATCACCAAAGCAATTATATATATATATATATATATATATATATATATATATATATATATATAAAATACTCTAGAGCGAATCCTGTAATCAAAGGAGATACATCTTCTTGATAATTAACAATAAGCTGTCAGTGGGTAATTATATTTTTTCTTTTCCAACAATAAGGGATACTCTTAAATCAATTTAAATATTAATAATAATTTTTTTAAAATATCAAACATATTTAAAAAAATCAATAAATTTGAACTATGACAATCTCAAAATATAAAAAATAAATAAATATCTTAAAACATCTAATCAATCTCTTTTTTCTTTTTTATTCATAATCATTATAATTCTTTCTCTGCGAAGATGAATCCCAAGTCCATCCGTCGTGCAGGACAAGTTTAGTATTGATGATGCTAAGGGCACCCATCAAAGAAAAGTCCACCATTAAAAGACCCATTTTTATTTAAGATAATCAATAATGACGTAAAAAAGAAGAAGGAAAGGACAAAAACAAAGACGAGTGGAATTACCTGTTACGAACGAAGACAAGATTGGTCAGGTCAAAAGCTTCACTTTGACAATCACACTAGAAGCTAAACCTTTGACAACTACACTTACAAAAATTAATTTAAAATAAATTTGTATAAAAAATATGCTAAAAGATCAGTATATATCAGCCAGCTACTATTGCTCTTTCATTGCAAGAAGCTCCCTACTCTCCTTGTTCTCTCTATATATAGAGAGGTAAGGATTTCTTGGTAAGTTCTCTTAAGGCTCCTTGAAGTCCATCGAATATCTGACTTTCTTTCATTTCTCTGTTTTTTCTTGAAAGAAAGATTTTAGCTTGGAAACTTACATTGTTTAAAGTTCAAGAATCTCGAGGCTTGATGTAAGATTTTCTCAATTTTTACTCTTTGATATTATATGTGTTGATGCTGGATTCTAGAAGGTTTAGTTGTTCATCAGTTCATGGATTTTGGTGAAGGGTTTGTCGGTGCACGTGAGTGTTGTATCTTTTTTGTTTTCAAAATATATAAAAATAATATATTTTTTAATTTTTTCCAAGTTTTAATTTTGAAAAAACACATTAAAACCATTCAAAAATAAAAAAATAAATTTTAAACAGAAATAAATAAATTTTGATCAACTTTCATTTACGTCGCACTCCCATGGGCCATGAGGAGAGAAGTCTTTTTTTCTGGGTTGATGCTATATATTTTTTTGGTTTATAATGCATGTTCTTGTGGGTGCACGAGTGTCCCAAATGAAACTTGGAGTTCCTGAATCATTTCCTTATAAACTAAATTGTGTTTTGGTGAATTGTTCAAATGGTTGCAGTATCTGCTATTTTTTCTGTAAAGGTTTGTCCTTTTTAGCTTGTTTTTTTGTTGTTGATCACTCCGTGTGTTCTATGCTTGTGCAGTAACCGGAACAAAAAATGGCAGAGGAGAAGGGTTCAATTGCCAAAGATGTTACTGAAGTAAGTTGACTCCATTGCCATTTCAAAAATTGTTGAATTTGTTCTTGAGGTGCTTTGATATGGGAGCCCTGGCTTATATATTCTTTTGTACTTGGTCCAATATAGCTTATCGGTAAAACACCATTGGTGTATCTCAACAATGTTGTGGATGGTTGTGTGGCGCGTATTGCTGCCAAGCTGGAGATGATGGAACCTTGCTCAAGTGTCAAAGATAGGTATTAGTTAGATTTCTGTTGTTCTTTGTTGGAAAGTTGAGATCGGTATGCTTTATATATTAACTTGGCTACGATCAGGTTTATTTGGTTGCCAAGGCCGAAAATCTTCCTTTGCTGTCGAAATTTAATATGTTTCTGTTTCCGGGTACTTCAAATGTGTTTCTGAATCCAAAGCTGGAATTGGATTTGCTCAACAAGTAACAATGGGGCCTTTAGAACATCATCATTAATGAGATTTTGGTTTGCTCAGCTTGAAATTCTTCTTCTTGTCTTTCTTCCCTTGTTTGTAGGATTGGGTATAGTATGATCAAAGATGCAGAGGAGAAGGGTCTAATCAAGCCGGGCGAGGTTGGTGATTCAATCCTACTTGAACAGATACGATACATGAATTTTAAGTCCAAGTTGGGTTGTTTTGCTTTGAAATTGAGTGATATGTTATATATAGCTATTGAAAATTGATCAATACATGTCTTGGCTTAAGACTTCGTTGCATCAGAAAATCATTTTCTGCTGGCAGGTATGATACATTAATGGATATTTAATTATTAGTTGCCAACCCTTGTAATGACCTAGGCCAGACATTGACAGTCAACTGATCCGTTTTCTGTTCATTGCTTACAAAATAGCGTGAATGTCATTACAAAGGAACTCGCGTGTTGACATGGTTTTCTTTCTTAATGCTGAAGAGTGTCCTGATTGAGCCTACGAGTGGCAACACTGGCATAGGGCTGGCATTCATGGCAGCTGCTAAGGGCTACAGACTGATCATTACCATGCCTGCATCAATGAGTCTAGAGAGAAGAATGGTTCTCCTTGCTTTTGGAGCTGAGTTGATCCTTACTGATCCTGCCAGGGGCATAAATGGGGCTGTTCAGAAGGCTGAAGAGATATTGGCAAAGACACCTAATGCTTATATTCTGCAACAATTTGAAAATCCTGCCAACCCGAAGGTGCCATTTGTTTTCATTTCGCACGTTTTCTGACTTGCTGACTTGAGAGAATTGCAATCATACTGATGTTGCCTGGTCAGATTCACTATGAGACAACTGGACCGGAGATGTGGAAAGGGTCAGGTGGGAAAGTTGATGCCTTCGTTTCTGGGATAGGGACTGGGGGAACAATAACAGGTGCAGCGAAGTATCTCAAGGAACAAAACCCTGATATAAAGGTTCACTTCTCCGCATTGCTTGATTTGGAGTGGAAGTCATTTTTTTTTTTGGTATTGCTAGTTTCTTTATTGTTTCTTATCTTGGCGTTTGTTCTTTCCTTTTCGTGTTTAGATTTATGGTGTAGAACCAGTTGAAAGTGCAGTGTTGTCTGGAGGGAAACCTGGTGAGTCATGGTTTCTTGGACATTCATTTGCTTTCGTTCTTTTCCAAGAACCTACAATTCAAATGTTATAAACTTGATCACAAACTATACAGTCCAATTAAACAGTGATTAGAGTTTTGAAACCTTTTTCATACGACTAAAACAAATAATAGAGCTCACTGATTCTATGGATATAGGATCCTGGTCTAATCTTTTGGACTTTTACTGTGTCGGATTAGCAAAGTATATGCATTAGGAGTTATGTTGTTTTATGTTGGAATAATTTCCCAATTGTTGTTGGAACTTCTAAGCCATCTGTCTTGCATTCCTTTAAGATAAATATTCAAAACCTTGCACAACATTTTTCACAATTGGACATGTCCCATATGATTCTGTCCTCTTGAAGCAGCTGCCTTTTCCATGTATTCATGATTGGACTAACATTATCATTGTTTTCTGGAATGGATCCAAGGTCCACATAAGATCCAGGGAATTGGCGCTGGCTTCATCCCTGCGGTTTTGGATGTCGGTTTACTTGATGAAACTGTTCAAGTAAGTCTGTGTTCTCTTACATAATTCCCAAAACGTATTCCTAAAACTCCATCTTATACAAATCCAAGTTCCTCAAGTCTAATCTTTGTCGCATGCTCTGATTTATTCCTTAAGAGAAAATACCGTTTGTTTTTTGTTTCTTCCTTTTTATTGCCTTGCTGCGCTCCTACCTGAGAGACTCGATCGTTATATGACTTTGCAGATATCAAGTGAAGAAGCCATTGAAACTGCAAAGCTTCTTGCCTTGAAAGAAGGATTGCTGGTAAGCTTACAATTATTTGATATTTGTTGCAAGAAGGAACCCAGAACTCTACAGCACTCCACTCTGTTAACTGGATCAGATTTTCTGGGTTTCACTTTTATCAAGGATTCTTTTGAGGGCATCATTTGGATTTCAGGTGGGGATATCATCTGGAGCTGCTGCAGCTGCTGCCATTGAGATAGCAAAGAGGCCTGAAAATGCTGGAAAACTGATTATTGTAAGTTTGATTTTCTTCCTTTTGAAGTGGATCCATCTGCAACTTGCTAGTGAGCCTGCTGTCCAAAGCTATCCCGTAGACGAAACATATTTGTTTCCAAATAGTAAAGATCATTGCCAATCTAGCAACCATTTCCCTTGATATTTTTGTTGATGAAATTATCCATTCAAATAATGAATGTTCTTGAACGACTATAAGTGATAGAAAATCTTCAAGCACGGTAATATTCTATGGCAAATTTTAGCAGCATTGCATTTAACAGATGCCGTGTCTTTCTGAACTGAGCGTCTTACCATTCTTTCTAATGTAAACAGGTGATCTTCCCTAGCTTTGGAGAGCGTTACCTATCCACTGTGCTTTTCGAATCGGTGAGGAAGGAGGCGGAGAACATGGTTTTTGTGCCTTGAGGCGGAGAGCATGGCTTATATGAGCCTGATGCGGAGGCTTTTCTGCTCTGTGTATCTGTATTAACAAAGGGCTTGTGCGATGTGGATTAAGAAACTTTAATCATAGTGTTGTGAGATCAAACGAAGTCCCGTTGATAGTATATTATGTTATTAAAAACTATGCAATTGTTTAGTTCAATTGGATGTAATGAATATATATATTTGTAAAAATATAAAGATATGAATAGCAAGCAGAATGCTTTTCAAGTAGCAGAATAATTATAAGCATGACACAACCAGATCACACGCAATTATTTGCAGAATAATTGTGCTATAAATTAGAACAATTTACATAGCAATTTCCACATCTCACTCGAGTGAATCTCACTTTTAATTTGACATGAAAAATGCTATTAATCATGTTTGAAACAATTTACAACATAGAGATTTCAGATGCAATTCACTCTATTCCTCATTATTCCAGTTGATCTCGGAACCTTGGACTAGATATCGATATTTCAGGCATCAACGTGAAGTAGGTTTCACTTTACAAATTTACAGTTACAGAAATATGATACTAGAATTGGACAAGGGCCGCGACTTGCGCAGCCCCCTCTACCACAAATTATGACGTAGGCTCTCCCTCTTGGGGAGACCTTAAGCCAGTACCCATCCCAAGTGCAATGGACATCACTGACCTAGGCCATAGACCTTCCTGATCGCCCATTGACCCCGTCCAGGTAAGTATGTCTCTAGTTGTGAAGGGCTTCTTATTTATATCACATGCCTTATGAGCCCCTTTGTGTTTTATCCATGTGGGATCTGACTTTGCAAGTGGGAAAACAAGGTAATAGACAATGGCCCTGTCCTTAAAACCACAATGGAGATCGATTTCAAAAAAAGAAGTATATTTGCATCCAAAAGGACCAAAACAGTTACCTGCCCTGTTTTTATTAATCAAGCTATCGTTGTCCTTAGGTTTGAATGCCACGATCTCCATTTAACAAAGAGTCAGTGATATGTCCTTAAGGAGTTTTGGAAGGAGATAAAGTCAATGTGAGAGCTATCTCTGTATGTATACAATCAGTATAAAATCTTGTCTTAATTACAATATATTGTGTGTCTTAAAATACAAGACTATCATGTATAGATAGCATGATATTAGGGATAACAAATTACTATTTTCTATTAGTCCCAGCTCCTATATTTAATAAGCGATGCTCCAATGGTGTTCATCAACAACGTTGTGGATGGTTGCCTATGCCAGCATTGCCGGCGAGCTAGAATGATGGAACCTTGCTCTAGTATTAAAGACTGGCATATAAATTTGTCTGCTTTAGTTATGTTTATTTCATTGTGTACTTGTCTTTTGCCATATACGGAGCACACTATTTTGCCTTGGAAATGATAGGATTGTACATTTATCAATCATGTAAGATTGCATAAAAAATGATCATAGACGCAGAAGACAAGGGCTTGATCTCTACAAGGTTAGCAACAAAAATTCCTAAGTAATAAAATCTTGTTGGTTGGACCGGTTAGTCATGGGCTCTTTTACATTCATGAAGCCAAGGAAGTGCATATAGAATGGATATCTCAAGACTTGCAGTCACATGAAAATTATGACCTATTGCCCTTGCTTCTGGCTATGCTTGATCAAAATTGGCTGAAGAGCGTGTCCTCGTTGAGGCTACAACTGGTAATAACACTGGCACTAGATTAGCCTTCATCGGTGCAGTAAAGGGATGCAAAGTTATCCTCATCTTGCCAGCTTCATTGACAGATCCTGCTAAAGGTTATTGATGAGGTTCCCGAGTAGTCAGAGGAGATACGATAGGCATGACTGCGTGTTTCACTAAACATAATGACACATGGCCTGAATTTAAGCTTTGAACTCGGATTGTCAGGGCTCTTCTTCAAAGGAAGGAACCCTCCAAAAATAGGCGTATGCCGCTATCAGCGGAGAGCACACGGTATTCTTTAGTAAAAGGCGAAAGAATAGTTCGCTCTGTGCTCACAGCACGGCTGCGTATCTTTCATTAGCAGTTTGCTTAGTTTCTTATACACACTTGATTCTAGCTCATTTCCTTCTTCTGTGATGTGGGATATTTCATAATCTTCTCCCGATATGCGCACACGCTAGGACACAAACAGACCATTTGATGATATCAAGAGCTAGAGTGGGAAATGCAAGATCAGTAAAGGATGATTTCATGAAAGTCAAACTGCTAGCAGAATTAAAGCATGTCTGATCAGTGCTTAAAACTAGTGATTTGAACACAAACGGATTTTTCCCTCTATGGACTCTTATGGATTTGATTTACACGTCCAACTTCTTCTTGCTGAACTTTCCTTCTATTAATTTCTAGGTCCTATTAACAGGTATCGAGTGACCAAGCTAGAGAAACTTTCCATTCTAGATTGCTCCCACAGGTATGGATATCATCCGGTGCCACAGCAGCTGCTGCAATGAGGCTAGCAAAGAGATTTTTTGGTTAAACGAGCAACCTCAGAGGCTTTCCTACAGACCCACTTTACTAGACACTCAATACAATGGTTGTTTCTGAATGATTTGAGCAAATTAGACATGCGTTTTTGGAAGTTTGTGAAGCATTCCATTCCAAGTTCTTGAACACAAGAATGTACCTCAAATCATGACTTTTTTTTTTTTCTTATTCGGGTATAGGAATATGGACTCTTCAGGATCTTAGTTTTATCTCCTTAACTGCTAATCAATGAATGCCTCACTGACCGATTCTGTGAGAATTGTTCATAATCTGTCTTTGTAAAAAAAAGCTGGGATATTGCTTAATGTTCATCCTCCCTTTGGAACTTGATTTCACTCAAACGATGGACGTTGTTCACATTATAGAAAGCAACTGCGTTTTCTTCACATCAGTTTCAGTTATTTTTAGCTCGATAGAAAGATAAGATCAGAGCATGGCTGTCGATTTGAAAGAGTCAAGAGCCTGGTTAGAAGCTCAGACACTTTTCGTTTGATAAAAAATTATTGCGTGTAAGAAGAATGTCACATATTGCTTAGGAACTAGAATTGGACAGGGGCCGCGACTTGCGCAGCCCCCTCTACCACAAATTATGACGTTGCCAACTTGATTTCACTCAAATCGTGTTTTCTTCACATCAGTTTTAGTCATTTTTAGCTCGATGGAAAGATAATACCAAAGTATGGCTGTCGATTTAAAAGAGTCAAGAGCCTGATTAGAAGTTCAAACACTCTTTAGCTTGATAAAATTTATTACGTGTAAGAAGAATATCACATAATTGCTTAGGAACTAGAATTGGACAGGGGCCGCGACTTGCGCAGCCCCCTCGACCACAAATTATGACGTAGGCTCTCCCTCTTGGGGAGACCTTAAGCCAGCACCCATCCTATGTGCAATGGACATCGCTGACCTAGGCCATGAACCTTCCTGATCGCCCATGGACCCCGTCCAGGTAAGTATGTTTCACTGTTGCTTCATGCTTTGTATTTATACGCGTAGCCCTTTTGTCTCTTCTCCTGTGTAACCAATGTGGGAGATATAGGTCGAACAAACATGAGCCGGCCTTGAGTTCACCTCCAACAACCTTTCTACTGGTCTTGTTTTACAACATGCTATTATCAATTTATCATAGCTTATTCACGAACCAATTAATTTATTAATAGGAGACTGGAACTGTTTCTGTCAGTAACAAGATTGATATATCATAGCTTCCTGTTCTGTTCTTTTGCTGGCCGTAGAGGATTTGGTCTTTGCTTACAAATCCTGTGTTTCAGAGTTCTATATGATCAAGAAAAGCTCTTCCATTAGGACAAAAACTCCATGTCCCTTTATGGTAAGGCAGAACTTTGAACAACAATTGTAAGTGCCCTTCTCCGTGGAAAGAGAACCCTCGGAAAGGCCTATGTTGAACCACAACATCTTAACACGCCCACATTTCAATACATGACCCCATTGATGGAACCAGAAACAAACAGGTAAAAAGTGCAAAAACAGTAAGAAAAATTTGAGAAAAAAATTCAATCTGGTTTCTTGCTCACTGGCTTTAGAAAGACGGTTTGATGTATATGTTCTGTCAAAACCTACTTCAAGAATTCTTTCCCCAACTCCTGGAGTTCCTAAGACAAAATAACAACCCAGACAGAAGCAAACTTTCAAAGCTTTAAAAAACAAATCATACTCTCCACAAAAAACAGTAATTATAGTTCAAATTTGATGACTTGAGTTAACAGGGGCCGCGACTTGCGCAGCCCCCTCTACCACAAATTTTGACGTAGACTCTCCCAGCTTGGGGAGACCTTAGACGAGCACCCCTCCTAAGTGCAATGGAGGTCACTAATCTAGACCATGAGCCTTGTTGATCGCCCATTGATCCCGTCCAGGTAAGTAAGTTAAAACGTTGCTTCATGTCTGGTATTTATACCCTCAACCCTTTGTCTCATCACTTTTTTATTCGTTATGGGATATACTTGGGTGATTTGTTTCAATATCAGTTTGAATCGAATCTCGTAAACCTCGAGGCTGTGGCAAATGACCTGCCATAAGCACCAACTTTCAAACTTCGCTTTAATGATCTTGAGCCATGCTGGTTTGTTGGAGTTTTGTGAGCCCTCCAAGGAAATCAAAGAACTAGAATATCAGAGGCCTTCGTTGGGATTTTCCCATGAATCGAAAACCTTGTCTTGTTTCAATAATCGATAACAACCGACGAGGAAGTCTCTTGAGTATGAGACAACCTTTTGAATTATATCTCTGAGGTGCTATATGCTCCTAGTATTTGTAAGAATCTCGAGTATGAGACAACTTTCAGAGTAAGGACATGACTTGCACTTTAAGGGTAGAGGTTAATTAGCGATAAAGAAAATGGAGTAGCAATCATTTGTTTCCCATGTATCAATTTATGATATCTTTTCTTGTCATGAATCTGGACATGGTTTGATGTGTGTTGCATAATAAAAATTTACCTTAGACCTTTTGGACGGAAGGCTATTTATGTTTTGAATCCAAGGAGTGTTCATGTCAGAACCCCACATAATGCTTAGAATAGACGAAAGCCAAACATCAGTCACAAGCCAGAGAAGATTATTCTTATTGGATATAGCTATGAGACCATAGATATTCATGCCAGAATTTCAGATTTGCAAGGCAAAACTTTGAGCTAGGATTGTCAGGGGTCTACTTCGAAGGAAGAGAACCCTCCAAAAACAGGCGTACGCCGAGATATACGGCGAGAACACGGTATTCTTTAGTAAAAGGCGAAAGAATAGTTCGCTCTGTTCTCACCGCGCGGCTGCGTGCTTGTCATTTGCAGCTTGCTTCGGGTCTTATAACCAATTGCTTCTAGCCCATTTCCTTCTTCTGCGAGGTGGGATATCTCATAATCTTCTCCCTAGATGCGCAAACTTGACACTACGACACAAGCAGACCAGTCGATGAAACCACGAGCTAGAGTGGGAAATGCAAGATCATAAAGAATGATTTCATGAAAATCAAACTGCTAGCAGAACTAAAGCATGTCTGATCAGTGTTTTAAAATATTGATCTGATAAGTGGTACTTAGTTTTTGCTTCATCAGTGTTCGTCTGCAGATTAGTAGGCATCTTGTAATTCATTCTCGAATGTTGTATGTACTTCACTTCGGTTCCCATATTCTATTTCCTTGCACCAGATTTTTATCACTCGACTGAGGCATCAACTTTCCCTCCTGAGTCTGTGCTTGACACAAGAACACTTGTGGATTGTAAGGGCTGTCAGATTGCCGAAGCATATAACCAGATTTTATCTCGAATGGTGCTAGCAAGCTAAATTTATTAGAAATAGGGAATCTTTTAATTAGACTGTAACGTATTTACAGAGTTTATAGACATATCCGCTAAACATTTCACGATGTACCGGAAAACGTCCTATGTGCAATGAAAGACTAACCTAGACTATTAGCCTTCTTGATCACCCATTGATCACTTGGAGGTAAGAATGTCCAACGTTCTCTCTTTTTTCTTGTTTTCCAAAGTGGAGTATCATGGCAAATAAAGCTAGCTTGCCTCTCCAACAACCCTTTTGCTGGGCCCAGTAGAACATGATTTTTATCATGGCAAGTTAAGAACCAAGTTGTCGGAGAAGGATTCAAGATGTAACAGAAAGAAAAAAGATTCAAAACTTTTGTGTGAATAAAAGAAGATTGTTTATGGGAATCAAATTCAAGAACAGAGTTGTTAATGTCATGAACCATGTGAATCCTTTGATCTGTATTGGCTGTCCGATATGGTGGGACCATGTGGTCAAGGGTTGTTTACGTAATTTTCTTTAAAAAAAAAGCTAAAGCTGCTCGTGCTTTCATTGGAGCCCTCTTTGCTTTTTACTCTGTAGTGAAATTATCTTTTTGTCCTTTACAACACAATACGTATCATCCGGTTCTAACGGTAAAAAGTTCTTTTTCATGGGATTTAATTTCTATGACTTTTTACTTTTTTTAGTTGCACAATAAAATTACTTAATTATAAAAAAAAATTAATTACAAAGAAAGTGAGGGGCTTTTAATGCATTTCAACAATTTTTGAATAGTAAAATACTAAAATTACCTTTAAATTAACTTTTCTTAAAGTTATAATGAATGATGTTTTTGTCATTTTATATTTTTTTTTGTAATTGGTAAATTATCTCGTGGGACATTTCAATTTTTTAATTAAAATACATAAAGATGTTGGTATTTGCAACATCAGCACCAGCAAGTGGAAGATATTTGCGTCACTTAGACGGTGCGTGTAGCACATTCCAGTAGCTAAATACCACATTTTGAGCAATGTTTGATGCATATTATCACTTTTTTTTATGGTGGTGAGGCATATATAGCCGCCACATACACGATGAAGCTTTGGCAATGCTTTTTCTTTTCTTTTTTCTCTTTTTCTCTTCATCCTTCAAAACACGTGTTGCCCTTGTAAAAAATCAAAATAACGTGTTATTTATTAATTTTATCATATTTGGTTCTTATTTTAAATTTAATTTTGCTAGATTTGATTTTTTTTAATTTTATTATTTAATATTTGATTTTTATATCAAATTTATCCTCTTATTTTATGATATTTCAAGTTTTACCCTTAATATTTTGATTTTGATTTTTGATTCTTAGTCATTTTATTAAAATGTAATTTATTTTGAATTTTGTCCTTGTATCTATGATTTTATTTGTAATTTTATTTCAGGTTTGATTTTAATCATCTGTATTAAAAGTTATTAAATATAACTAGGTGTATTGTCCATGTTACGAGATTATATATTGATATATATCAATCTTTTAATTTTTTAATTTAATCTTTAGTTACTTTCAATAATTTTTTTATTTTTTGCATTTATTATTACAAATAATTTCTGATTTATTTAGTTAAATATATTTATGATTTTTTATTTTTTTTTCTTTGAATAAAAAACAAACATGTCCACTCTGAAGACGCTTATACATTCACTTTTTTGTGTTGAAAAAAGAATTTAACCGGCCCGCTAGGAAATGCGGGGTTGGTAAAGAAGCAAAATTGACAAAAGGGCAAAATTGAATAACTTTGAAAAATAGAAGAGCAAATGGATGATTTAAGCCAAACAATAGTCAATAGAAAAGATAGCAGTAGCAGTGGCAATATCTGGCACAGTACTAGTTTATGTAAGCAGTGATTCCACTTCCATCGCGTCTCATCTTTAGTTTACAATCATTAGATAATAATATAAATTTTATTTTAAAATTTTATTTAATAATTTAAATTATTAGATTGAGATGGTTTTTTGATATTATATCAGAGTCTTAATAACCAAGCAGTCACAAGTTTAAATCTCACCATCCTCACTTATTTGATAAAATTAAGCACAAGGTAATGTGAGTTTATGCAAGTTTCAAGCCCAAATGATTTTCATTTGAAAGGATGTGTTAGAGAATAATATAAATTATATCCTGAAACCTCAACTAACAACTTAAACTATTGGGTTGGGATGATTCTTTGACACTAACTAGTTAGGGTCCTAGGAATTGAAACTTAGTTGTTGCTGTTTTTCTTTGCTATACAGTAGAAAAATACAGGGATCATATGAGTTTCAGAAATTAAACATTGCAAGAGCAAATTCTCACTCTTTGTTACCACCATAGAACTTGAGGACCTCCTTGACGTGGATGGATCGATGAACTATATATTAATGGATCTTTTCAAATTAATGCAACTAAGAAAATTAGTGACAGACTCAGGAAGCCAAGGAAATTAAAATCCTGTAACTTGTGGGGCCTGTTTGCTGTTTTATTTAAAAATATATAGCATTCGCATCAGCCTTTTACTGTAGCTGATGCTTTTAGTTATAGTTAATTTTGTTTTGAATTGCTTAGATAATACATCTTGGTGGGACATCTTGCTCGTGCTATATCTCCTCCATGTTCATTTATCTTCTTGCTTTTGTTGAGCTGCCAAGTCTTGCATCTTTGTACTGCTATTGATATTGGGTAGTTTGCTATGCTTGTGCTGATTGTCTCTTGATATTGTGCTATTGGGTTGTCAGAACCTGCATCATTGAACTGTTTCTAGTGCTGGTACTGGTTAGCTGACCTTTTGCTGGTCATTACTTTGCTCCCTGTTCTGTTATTCTGTTGACTTTTGAGTTCTTGATGTTACTCTGCATAACTCTTACTCAGAAGAACTTGAAACTTCGAAACTTCTTAGCTCTTGCTCTGGTTTGCACTCCATTTATGCTCGTAGTTATTGATTTTTTTCAACAAAATTAACCCAGTGTCTGTATTATTTGACTGATTTTTTGTTGTTGGGCGTTTTATGGGTTGTTCACTTGATGATTTTTCTGTGGTTTTATTGGGAACTTTGCATACTGTTTCTTGATCCATTCCTTTACGGATTTTTTTTGTTTCAATAATCCATGGCAATTTTTCCATAAATCTTGGTCACCACTAGCTGTGTTGTAAGAAGTTGTTTATAGAAAAATGTCTTTGAGATATTGCTTCATGTGGCAACTGTGACACTTGGTGGGTCTTAGTGAAATATCTGTTTTTTTTTATCCGTGCTGATGCTTAGCTGAAGTTTTGAACATGAAAACACAGAACGAAGATCTCAAGTAATTCCTTTATTGTTTGGGAACAATTATTGCCTCTTTAAGTTTTTGTTGCTAGGAAGCAATATGAAACCATCTTTTTAGCGTGAAGTTTGAGGGGATTACGGTATTTTTTTCAATTCTTGGACCGGTTTGCCGTTTGTGCACAATCACTTGACGATGTGTTTATCTTGACTAGTTGCTTTCAGATTTTCTATAAAGGAATGGAGGACAAGTGTGCAATCAAGAAAGATGTCACTGAAGTAAATTTCTTCTGGTTTACTTGTATCACTTCTGCTTTGTCTTAATGCATAATAATGTTCTTAATGGCGAGCATCTTCCTTCTTCTGTGGTGTTATGCAGTTAATAGGAAATACCCCTATGGTATATCTCAACAATATCTTGGATGGTTGCGTAGCCTGTATTGCTGCCAAGCTTGAGATGATGGAACCTTGCTTCAGTGTTAAAGACAGGTACACAACATGCTACCTTCAGATTTCTAGTGTCTTTTTAGTCCTTGTTGTCATTAGTGAAATAAATGCAGTTGTTATTCCATTTTTAATTTGCAGGATTGCATATAGTATGATCAAAGATGCGGAAGATAAGGGCTTAATTACTCCGGGGAAGGTTAGTAAACAAAGTTCTCTAAATCTGAATACGTTTTTGTTGAGTTCGTTGTCCGATATCCACTCTCTACTCATTTTTAATAACACAAATTGAAACCCGTATATAGCTAATATATTGAATACTGCAAGCACATGAATGGTCGAAATCATAGGATAATTGCCAAATAGCTAGTTCTAATTGTTGAAGATTTCTACTAAAGATTTCCCTTTTTTCTGGTTGTTTGTGTTTCAAATTGACTGAAGACTGTCCTCATTGAACTTACAAGTGGTAACACGGGCATTGCATTAGCATCCATCGCTGCAGCCAAGGGTTACAAAGTTATCATTATCATGCCAGCTGCAAAAAGTATAGAGAGAAGAATAGTGATGTTGGCATTTGGAGCTGAGTTGCATCTCACAGATCCAACCATGGGCTATAAGGAGGTCCTTAGAAAGGGTGAGGAGATACTAAAAGTCACACCTAATGGTTACATGCTTCATCAATTTGAAAATCCAGCCAATCCAAGGGTATTCTTCCAATCTGTATTTGTAATATGCTTAGCTGGGTCGAAAAGATTTAGGAATCACTTTATTTTCATTTATACAGATTCATTATGAAACCACCGGCCCTGAGATATGGAAAGATTCGGCAGGAAAAGTTGATGTCCTGGTTGCTGGGATAGGGACGGGTGGTACAGTAACTGGAGCAGGGAAATTTCTTAAGGAGAAAAAACCGGAGATTAAGGTTTTCTTCCGGGGTGTGTGTGTGTGTGTGTGTGAAGAGCAGGTATCTGTCCTATAATCTCATTGCATGACTTTCTTTCATTTCACATCTAGGTCTATGGTGTAGAACCAGCAGAAAGTGCAGTCCTGAATGGAGAAAAACCTGGTAATTTCTGAATTGTTTCATGCTTTAAAGTGTTAATTCTTTCTTGAGATACCGTGATTAAAATTCTGTTACTATATCAATTTTCATGTAAGCCTGTCCAAAACTTGCAAAGTTCTCGTGATTTGAATGCATCCTGAATGGCTGCATTGCTTTCTTTTTCGTCACAGGTGCACATCTGATTCAAGGACTTGGCGCTGGCATTGTTCCTCCTGTTTTGGATATTGACCTCCTCGATGAAGTTATCAAAGTAAGCCATTTCCGTTCAATTGATAACTCTTAAGATTATCTGCTTGAAATGCCACTCCTTTGGCTGCGCTTGTAATTTGAATTGAATGCTAATGGCGAGACTATGAGAAGAAAACGTGAAAGAAAATTTTAATAATTTTTGTAAATAAGTTTTTCCATCTCAGTCCTCAATTAATAATTGGTTACAGGATAGACAAGCAAACACTGGGTCTAATTGAGTTGATTGGAGGTCCAGTAGAATGGACATAAGAGGGTAATCTTTTTAACATTTCTTTAGGAATCGTGTTACTAAACTTACATGGTGCTGCTATCACACATTAGGTATCGAGTGATGAAGCTATTGAGACAACCAAGCTGATTGCTTTGAAAGAAGGTTTGCTGGTATGCCCTAAACTTTCTTCAAGATTCCTTTTCATGGACATCGTGTTTCTCTGTTTACGATGAAAACCTGTCCTTTTCCATGTAGGTGGGAATATCATCTGGTGCCGCAACAGCTGCTGCTATAAAGTTGGCCAAGAAACAGGAAAATGCTGGGAAACTCATCGTGGTGAGTCAGATGGGCTTGCTTCAAGTGGCATTTAGAAGGCACTGTAAATCTACTAATGCCATTTATTTTCTTGCCAATCAGGTGGTTTTTGCTAGTGCCGGGGAGCGATATATTTCCTCGAAGCTGTTTGATTCCATCAGGCATGAGGCAGAAACAATGACCTTTGATTAAGGTCTTACTGATTTTTCATGCGGGGGACCTAGTTAAACTATTGGTTTTTTTGCACAATTCCTTCCTGGAAGAACGTAATTCACACTGATTCTGGACTCGTATGGGTAGGGGCTGTGCAACACAGGCCTGATTCCTTAAAATTGTACCTACTCCATGCAACATATGAATGCTTCATGGAGGAATGCTTCAAGCATAAGACTCTTAATAGACCTGATATGTCAACTGTCTTGAAATTTTAAGATTGTAAAACTCTTGCTTTTCAACCTGAGATGGCTACAGCATGATAGATTTGAAACCAAAATGCAGCACCTTAAACCAACAGCATCTGTGCGATTTTGTGCCTCTTGTCTGTTTCTGTAACCTATTGAGCATGGATATTATGCCCACATTGAAGACACTCTCTATATTCCCTTTCTCTCCAACTGCAGAATAATATGATAACTAGTGGTAATAAAAAGCGGCCATGCAGCAGTCATATTAACAGTGGAGATGGAAAACACCGGCTTGAGCTGACAATTGACCTAAATGAAGAGTAGCACAAGGACAAGAGAGGAGGACCTGACTACTGACTACTTGCCTCCCTAAATATCTCAAGGTTCATGATAGAGACATAAGATATTACGAGGTACAAAACAGCTGTTCGACAAGGTAGGATGGTATTGCCTTTAGGATAGGTCGACAGGAACTAGGAAGTGGTTCACCATGAACAGTTCCAAACAAACTAATTTGTTATCTTCTAAACCTATTATTATTTTCTTGACCTTACAAAGGCAAGTAAAGAAGAAAAGATCAAAGAAAAAATGAATATATGCATAATCAACTACTGCAAAATACTAAAAAATATACATGTAAGCATCCTAAAAGTCCAGTACGCCGCGTCGAATCAAGAAAACACGGGAACTGTTCAGAAGAAAAAGACAATCTCTTGTATGTGGATGTGTGTATGTATATATGTATCAATGCATGAATGAATTTCTGTATGTATATGTATTTATTTATCATCCCACGGCACACGACCAACTCCTTATCACATTTTGCGTATTATATCTTCAGAGATAAAGATTCCACGGCCTGTTTATTGTTTGTGTGTTTTAAAAAAAATATTTTTTTGTTATAATTAAATTGTTTTAATATATTAATATAAAAAATAAATAAAATATAATATTTTTTAAAATATTTTTAATTAAAAAATACTTAAAAAAAACATTATTACATTTCCACCGGACGCTGTTTAAAGTTGCAAGTCCTTGTGTTTTATCCTAATAAATAAACAAATAACATGCTTTGACCTTTTGTGGTTGTCAATATACGTGGTGTTGTTGTCGATTACTGGCATTGGCAAGTTTGACATTTCTCTGCTGCTGATATTGGTGCTTGACATAAGGGGGGTTTGACACTATTTAGATTTGATCAAAATCTGCAATTTTTATGGTTTCTGTACTGGGTATTTGACATTTCAAAGTTATTTCACTGTTTCGTCCTCCTTTTTTACACTCACAAGGATATCATATGACTTTTGAAGGCCCTTTGGGTAGGTTTTTCTTCAACTCTGCATCCCTTTCAAGCTTACTAGATTTCTAAAATCCCTTAGGCTTGGACATATCTTTCCCTTGTGACATTGACTAAAAGCTTTTGGTGATTACAAGTATCTATCTAATAATTGGAGTAATTCCAGTATTGTGTGCTTCCTTTCTATGAATCTTTTTGTGAAGTCTTATACTGTCAAGAGATATATCCATTTAGTGATTAGTTTTATATATGATAGCGAAATTGCCTGGTTAATTTTCTAGTTTACCACCTTATTAAAATGTTTTGTTGTTTGCTTAACTGTGTTGTTAGGTCCTAAATTCCAGCTTTTTTACTGCCATGTAAAACTAATTAATAACATGTACTTACAAGCCCGCAGTCTGCCTTTATAGAACTGATTGAAGAGATCATTTTGATGAGAGGAATGTTTGTGACTGTTAAGTTTTGATTTTTTTTTCTTGCATAGTTTCTTCAATCTCACATTTTTTTATCTGTATCCAGGTTGTGTAGGAAAAATGGAGGACAATTGTGCAATTAAGAAAGATGTCACTGAGGTCATTTTTCTTCATGATTACTTTACACTTCTGATGTTTCCTTTTTTAGGTTAAATAACAGTGATCTTAATTTCAGTTTGTTTAATTTCTTTACTAGTTTGGGATGATTGTTGTCGTTGTTGTTAGTTTGTTTCCTTTCTGATTTCTGAAGTGTTTCTGTAGTTAATAGGAAATACCCCGATGGTATATCTCAACAATGTTGCGGATGGCTGCGTAGCCCGCATCGCTGCCAAGCTAGAAATGATGGAACCTCTTTCCAGTGTTAAAGACAGGCATGCGACTTGTTCCCTAAAGTTTCTATTTACTGGTTTTAATTTTTTATTCTGATATCTTGTATTGGACCCGGCTCGTTTCATTAATCATTTTGTGACATGTAGGATTGGACATAGCATGATCAAAGATGCAGAAGATAAGGGCCTTATTACGCCAGGCAAGGTTAGTTGTAGAGTCCTCCATAGCTAATTAGCTATAGATGTGTTTTGTAAGAATTGTGATATACTACTAGAGTCCATTTCAAGTCCATGATGTAAGGTAACCTCACATCAGACCTATCTAGACTTCTGAAATATTGAGAATGGATGTTTGTGGAATTTTACTCCTTTAAGTGATGTGTGCTTACACGTGAATGGTTTGGATAGGTGATTGCTATATTTTGAATTTTGAAACGTATAATTTTCCTTAACCCTTTTCTGGCCATGTACCATCAAATTCATTGCAGACTGTGCTCATTGAGCCTACCAGTGGTAACACTGGCATTGCAGTAGCATTTATTGCTGCAGTGAAGGGGTACAAGGCTATCCTCATAATGCCAGCGACAATGAGTCTTGAGAGAAGAATTGTGCTGAGAGCTTTAGGAGCCGAGGTGTGCCTCACAGATCCAGCCAAGGGCTTTCAAGGGGTTCTTGACAAGTCTGATGAGATTTTAAATAATACTCCCAATGGCTATATGCTTCGGCAATTTGAAAATCCTGCCAATCCACAGGTATTCTATGCGACAACATCTTGCGGTGGGAAATGGATACTGGAATGCTGCATCTCTAAGTTTGTTATCTTTTGAGCAGATCCATTATGAAACCACAGGCCCAGAAATATGGAAGGACTCGAGAGGGAAAGTCGATGCATTTGTTGCTGGTATAGGGACCGGTGGTACAGTAACTGGAGCTGGGAAGTTCCTTAAAGAGAAAAATCCAGAGATTAAGGTAGTCTTCTGTTTGGTTTGTGAGAGATAGAACAAGAGAGCATGGTGACTGGCTATGTTAATGATACTTTTCACTTGTTTATGTCTAGGTGTACGGTGTAGAACCAACAGAAAGTGCAGTCTTGAATGGAGGAAAACCCGGTGGGAACTCTTTATGTCATTCTTGATTTTATAGCTATTTAAAACTGCACAAGGAAACTTGTAATTCAGATTTTCACAAATTTACTGTTTCTGTATTTAAAAGAAGAGGAAGCATAAATTGATTACCAAACTAGATGTTCACTGTTGATTAACTGACCGAGACTACTATGTAGTAATAAATTTGCAGATTGGTAGTCATCTAGTTGATCATGGAGATGTGCTGCTGATCTGATTGCATTTTAACTTTTAACTAAGATTTTAATATCCACAAATGTTGACCTTAATTACTGATTGACCTTAATTACTGACGTATTTTCACATGTGAAAGGTTCACATTGGATCCAAGGAATCGGTGCTGGTGTTGTCCCTCCTGTATTGGATGTTGACTTACTTGATGAAGTTGTTCAAGTAAGTATAAAATCCATTCTTATTCCACTTCACTGAATTGAACATACATAATCATCTGCTTGAGCTGCAGTCCTGCTATATCCTTTTTCAATGTTCAAGAATCAGTTTACCCAGAGAACTATCCAAAATCCCATTCTAGGTTTGACCTTGGCAGATCCCTTTCTATGGAGCACAATATTTTTCTTTGGCCTTGCATACATGTCTTTACCAGGTTCATGATCCCAACCCAGAGTGGCTATGCCACCCCACAACTTTAATATTGGAGTAGTTTCTTGGTCATTCAGACATCACAGTTTGATGCTTATTTGACCGCAATTCTGGTGCATTTCAGGACCTAAGGACTAGTTTAAAAGGGAGTTTTTTTTCTTTGGGGAACTCTTTTTTCTGGTTTTAGTTTTCTTTTTCTGATATTACAGAAGAGGAGAAACTCTCTTAAAACAAAAACGATATGAACATATTACTTTCATTAACTTCAGCGTTGCTTGGACTCTTTAGGTGTCAAGTGAGGAAGCCATTGATACAGCTAAACTGCTTGCCTTGAATGAAGGTTTGCTGGTAAGTTGACAAGTACTATCTCATTTGTGTTGTTGTTTTGTATAAAGACAAGGGGCAAAGGACTCTCAATCATTCTCTGCAATTTCTCAGTGATTTATTGGCTCGCACTAACAATGCAGAGTAGAGTACATAGCTTATATAGTCTTGATAAGAAAATTCTAGTCGTGACAGTACACTGTATCAAGTATTCTTGCTAGCATTTATTGAACAAGTTTAATACTTATCATTGATGGTCTTCAAAAATGACAGTCCCTTTTCTTTTATCACAAGAGACTTTGCATTCGGTCCGCCTTGCTTTCACCTTATGATACATATTATGAAATGTTTTTTATCTCTTTTCCCACACAGGTAGGGATTTCATCTGGTGCTGCAGCAGCCGCGGCAATAAAGGTGGCAAAGAGGCCAGAAAATGCTGGGAAACTCATCGTCGTGAGTGTGATTGTCTTCTTTAAATTTGGCACTTGAACTGCCTTGTAATTTAGTAACCCTCACACACACTAAATCCAATTCCATTTTTCATGCAGGTGATTTTCCCCAGCGCTGGCGAGCGCTATTTGTCTTCTGTGCTGTTTGATTCCGTTAGGGAAGAGGCAGAAAAGATGACCTATGATACTTGAGATGCTACACAAATTTTGGAGAACACTGCTTATAATTTCTGTGTCAATGGGTCAAAAATAATCAAATTGCTGCCCACTTGTTCGAATCATATTCTTAGCTGCAACATGAACTGGAAATCAGAAGACATTGATTAGTGACATTTCAAATGATTTTTCATGATGATATAAAACTGTTGTTGTACCACATGCATCCTCCCCATCATTTTCAGTTTTTCTCGCAGTGTTCACCAAAAGAATTGTCTCAAGGCCTTTTTCTTCTGAATTATCCAAGCCTGATTATTCTTGCTGATGAGTTTTAATTTGGCATCAGATTAGGTGGTGTCATTGATGAATTTTAGAAGATCTTGCATAGCACATTACATGAGCCAGTTTATGTTTGAAAATGGAATCACATTTTTTGACTTGTAACGATTTTGTGATGGCTTCCGTAATGCATCACAAATGAACTTACACGTTCATGTTCATTAATGTATAGTTGTAAACCTTGTCTGTTGACTCAAAAACCAGAGATTTAGTGCTTGATCTAAACTGAGTTAATGATTAAGAGTTGATCTAATTAGTTTTTTTTATTTAGTTGACTCGGTCTAAACTCGACCAAATCAACATCAAGGAAAAAAAAACTCATTTTAATAAAAATAATTACTCGAATTAAATCTTTCCCTAGTGATTCACATAAAAAAAGAGTATTAAAACTCTTTTTAATAAAAATAATTACTCGAATGAAACTGCAGTTTCTCAGTGTTCTCAGCATTGCAATGGTTGATTCATTGTGGTTGACAATCCTTGATGCTTTGTCCCATATCTTTCAAGGTTTGTCAAATTTCTTTTTCAAAAGAGGATATAGTGAGAATGAACTAAAGCTATGCATGTATCTGACTTGATGCTTAATGTGGAAGGTCGCAAGCAGAGGCTATTGTATTGGAAATATTGAAGGGTTATCAGGCATTCACTCAGGTACTCGTAGGTTTATTTCGGTTGTTTTATAATGCCTTGTCAGTTCTTACCTCACCAAAGTAAATATTAGTCTTCTATCCTTTTCTTACAGTTACAGTGGGATTTTCAACGATGTATCAATTCCTTTACCTTACAATGGACTTTGATGGTTTCCATGACTTAATTCTCAGGCATGTGGAGTGCTTCACGCTGTGGAACCTTTGAACTCTTTTCTAGCATCGCTTTGCAAATTCACAATCAATTTTCCAAATGAAGCAGAAAAGAGGAGGTAATTTCACATTTCACTATATGATTTCTTACCTCACAATCACTTTGCAAATTCACGTTTCGAGGCATTAGTTGAACAGAGAGATAGCATAGTCCTTGCTCAAAAGAATGTGCAGGTATTTAGTTTGGAATAGGGTTCGTGGCATACTTGTTTTACCTTAAAGGAACACTTGTTACGGCCATTTATTTGCTGATCCTAAATTCACTTTTTTTTTTCTTCCAAAACAAAAATAAAAAAATAAAATATAGACCGACGACGCGGAGAAGCAGGCCGAGGAGGATCTCAAACATATAGGAAAATCAAGCTACAATTTTGGAGAAAATTCGAGATCTAATTGTACCCCATTATGCCTAAAAATGGAAAAACATTGCAAATTGAAGGTCAAATTAAATGATTATTGGATGAAGTTGCATAAAAGTTAAGTCCAAGGACATAATTAAATTTTTAATAGGCCACTTTGATTTAATTATGGGCTAAATTGAAGTTTAATTATGTTTAAGAATTAATTTAGATCCAATTGAAGGATTTGATTAAGTGCAAGGGCTTAATTATACTTTAAATGGGTCAAATTAATTTTATTAGGGCCTTAATTGGTGAAAAATTAAGTTTGGGAGCGCAATTCAGGCTTAATTTAGAAGATTTGAATTTTAGAAGACCAAATTTAATTTTTACCGAGTTAATTGATTGCAATTAAGGGCAAAATTGCAAAAAAATTAAAGTTTTGGTGTCAATTAAGGGTCAAATTGAAACATTTCGCAGCCAAGGACCAATCTGTAAAAGGCGCTGAATTATAGGGATTTAATTGACAAACACCGGGGGTGAAATTGAAGAAATTGAAAGTTTAATGGTCAATTAGGGGCTAAATTGATGAAACTCGAGACCAAGAACTAAATTGAAAAGGGCGCACAAATACGGGGTTGATGTTGAAGTTTGTCCGAGGGCAAAATTGTATAAAATTAAAAGTTTGAAGTCAATCAGGGGTGTAATTTTTCTCTAGTGAAGACAAGATTACCCTTTTCCATCCCCTATAAATAGGGGTGGATTTCATGGCCCAGACATGAAGAAAATCGGGTCCAAAATCAGCTAAAAACCAGCTTCTTCCCCCTTTTCTGCTGCCAGCCGAATTTCTCCCTTTTTTTTCTCTCTCCGTCGCCTCATCAACCTCAGCACCATCGGGAACAAGTACAACACAACCTCCTCCACCAACCCATATTCTCGCCGGCAATAAAGGCAGCCATCAAGAGTTTCTCTCTCCTGTAGACCTCTCATATCTTCTCCTCTCTCTCTGCCACCAGCCTACACCGTTGTGACCGCCAACCATAAGTCGTCGCCGCGCCAGGTAGCCTGCTCCTCTTCTTCTTCCTTGTTCATCGTGTGAACAGTAGGTGTGAATTATAATTCACGTCCTCCTATTCATGCATGAACAATGGACTTTGGGTTGGGCCAGTTCTGGCCCTGTGTAAACGGCTTGGCCGGGCCCAACCCAAAAAAAAATAAAAGAAAAAAAGAGATCTGCCCAACCAAAATTTCCTGGGCTCGACCCAAAAAAAATAAAAGAAAAAAAGAGATTTACCCAACCCAACTTTCTTGGACTTGGCCCAATTAACTAGGCCGACCTAACCCCCATATTTTATAATAATATAATATTAAAAAAAAACAAAAAAAATTCAAATTTTTTCAAAAAAATCCTTTCAAAAATTTGTGATTTTATTGCATGTTTTTCTATCATTTTTTTAAAATATTGGGTTGTATTTTTACATTGTAAGATACAAATCCAGTATTAAAATACCCGGTTTTCTATGAAATATTTCTAAAAAATTAAAAAAATATCAAAACTTTTAAATTAATTTTCCTTTTCAAAAAAACTAAAAATATTTTGTTTCCATGCATACGGTCAAATCCTAAATAGTTTTCCAAGCATATTTTTTAAAAAAATTGCATTTTTTTCTCATGTTTCCAAAAAGCAAAAAAAAATGGATATCATAACCAGTTTATGATCGTCCATTAGGATTTGACCAAAATATCAAAAACCATTTATCAATCATTTTTTATTAGGATCTAGATGTAGATTTTAATATCTGTGGGGTGTAAAACTACACAATAGAGTATACCCTCAGGTATTTAAGATACAAGGTATAAAATAAATGTGTTGCTAAAATTTAGACTTTAGAATGGTTAGGATTAAACTCAATGAGGTAGAGACTCTCTTACGAAGGGAGATCTACCTTAAACTTTAGAAAAAGACCAACAAATAGAAACCCGATTTAGAAAAACAATCAAATAACAATTCATCTTACCTTAAGTAGGGTGCACTGGGGGTAAAATGTCTTTCTCTTGCACAACCGGTCCCTTACCCAGTCTCTCGCAAACCATAGGTTCCTAGTAACCATAATACTAGGTGACGCCTTCTGAATCTTAATCATAATTTTATGATTAAGCTCAAAACTCTTTTCCTTCCTAACAACAATATCTCCTCATAAGGCATAAAAAGCTCGTCTTCACCCCCGTAGTCGCGCGCCCTGCGACAATGCTATTTGATTCTTTATATATATATATATATATATATATATATATAGAGAGAGAGAGAGAGAGTGTGTGTGTGTTTATTTCAATTGCTTATGCAATGTTGGCCTTAAGGGCCCTCTTCAATGTTGCTCATCGGTTGCACAATGTTTTGGGGCCATCGTGGGTTTTGGTATGTGGGTTACTTTTATTATTTGTTAGAAATAGATGGTGTTCACAACTTATAAGTTTATTTTCTAAAAATTATAGGTGTTGGAAACTCTAGCAGCTTTAGACCGAACAATTCATTCTTCGCATACCACCACACAGGTAATTCTAGAAAAATATGGTTTAGATTTGACAAATGGTTGCTTCTTGTTGGTCTTATTTGTGTGGAAAGTACATGTTGTGGAAAATTAAATAGAAGTTATCATTTTGGTTGGTTTAAATAACTTTGAACCAAACCAAAAATTTGAAATTATAAAAATAAAATATAATGGAGCAATGATTTTGTTTAAATTAATGCTTCAGTTCGCGAAGCATATTCCTCCAACTCTCAAGAAAAAAAGCAATGTCTCTTGAGCTCAACGCATGTTGCAAGTGATTCTAGTGGCAGTGCTGCCATGACGGTTTGAAGCATTAACAACAAACCCACTGGAAATTTTAGTGGATGATCGACGAGTACAAGAGGTCTGAGCGGTTTGACGGGTCATATGGGTCACAGGATCTCTTATCGCAAGAAAAATCCCCAAAATATTTCAATAGAGGACGCTGATTTAACCAAGACAGGCGTCGTTCTGACTCTGAAAAAGGACGCCCTTGTTGTTCCTATGGTGGAGAATCAGGCCATTAAGTCCAAACTTGTTATGAGGTGCATGGATATTCAACAGGCCACCCAAAAGCAAGATATGGTTCAGGCCCAAGACGTTTCAGCAACAATAACAAGCATGCAACTAATCATGTGTCCAAAGACTTCTCTAAAGAAGATGGACAACTAGTTGTTGGGATTTCAAAGGCTCAATTAAAACAGTTATTATCACTTCTTAACAACAAAAATGAAGGATCTGGCTTTCAAGCAAATGCTATAACCAATCAAGGTTTTTCTGAAGTCGCTTCTCGCAGTTGGATCATTGATAGTGGGGCTACAAATCATATTTCTTCATCATCTAAATTATTTTTCGGCAAAGATAAAAAATGCTCATTACCTCTCGTACTACTACCTAGTAGAGAAAAGGCTAATATTGTTGCAAAAGGATCATTGCCTCTAAATTCCATCTAGTATTTACATGATGTGCTATGTGTACCTACATTCAAAGTAGATTTGATATTTACCAGTCGTCTAACGAGAGACCTGAATTGTTCAGTAATGTTTTTTTCTTTATTGGTGTATTTTGCAGGATCTGGCTTGCGGGAGGATGATTGGTTTGGGTAAACAACATGACATACTATATTATTTGGTGGCACTAGCGACGAAGAAATTCATGACCAACTATTCCTTGCCCACAAACCGATCGGGCCTGCAATCTCACCATCCCATCCATCGATCTATGGTATAATTGCTTACGACATATGTCACCTCCTCATTTAAGTTTCATTGCCAAGAAGTTTTCAAATTTTTTCGTTCAGTCTAATAATACTTGCCTTATATGTCTTTTAGCTAAGCAGAGTCGTTTACTTTTTAGTCCTAGTGTAATTTCTTCTATAAAACCTTTTAAGATAATTCATTGCGACATTAGGGGTTGTTATCGACACCCTTCTTTTTCTGGTGCTTATTACTTTTTTACTATTGTTGATGATTATACATGTTTCACATGGATTTTCTTAATGCGACACAAAGATGAAACACAATCACTTCTAAAACACTGCTTTAGTTATGTCCTCACTCAATTCGAAACTCACATTTTTAAAAGTGACAATGGTGGAGAATTTATCTCCTTTCGTTCTTTCTTTCAAGATAATGGTGTTGTTTTTCAATATTTTTGTATTACATACCTCAACAAAATGGGGTTATGGAACATAAACATTGTCACATCTTATAAGTAGCTCGAGCTTTGAGATTTCAAGCTCAACTCCCAACCCATTTTTTTTAGGGGGGTGTGCTCTTACTCCTGTACATATCATCAATCGACTCCCTTCTTTGGTTCTTTCTTTCAAAACTCCTTTTGAACTTCTCTACACAAAACCACCTTTTTTTTCTCATCTTCGTGTCTTTGGTTGTTTAGCCTATGCTACTAATATCCCTGCTTCTCACAAATTTAACCACCGTTCCATCCCCTCACTTTTTATCAGTTATCCCATCGGTCAAAAGGCATACAAATTATTTGATTTGTCGACCAAAAAGATTTTCACTAGCCACGATGTGAGATTCCATAAAAATATTTCTCCTAGTGCATTTGTCAAGCCTAATTATGTTCTTTCTCCTCCGAACACAAATTCTGGCCCAATTCCCCTTGTAGCCCACGACACTTTTTTTTTTATTTCACTTCACACAATCATCATCCAACCACATTGTTGTCTCCTTCCCTCAATTCACAACCCACGCCTACCCCTCTCTCCTCTGTCAGAACCAACATCTCTATATCCTCTAGCCATCCTACGCACATATAAACGTCGACCCAAGACTATTGCTTGATCTAACCCGTTCGATCATTCTGACCAAATGGATTGTTGCGACTCTTCCTCTCTTATTATCTCTGCAAGTCCATCACCGCCATCAATTTCACCCTCTCTAGTGCCCGAATCCTCTTTCAACCATCTTCCCCTCCAGTCTCCACAATCACCTCTCTTCTCATCTAAAACCAATCTCGTACCCATACCTAAACCCGCTATATTTCGTCGCTTCAGCTGCCATACCAGTCCGCTGGTAAAACTCAATGATTATGTATGCTCCAATGTTTGCTCCGCCCAATCGTCCTCCTTATTGCCAAGTCCAACCAAATATACATACTATCCACTGGCCAATTATGTTTCATATCACAGATATAAGCCTGCATATCTTTTTTTTGTTGCTCAAGTTAGTAATGTATATAAGCCTGCATATCTTTTTTTTTTTGCTCAAGTTAGTAATGTCATGGAACCCAACTCTTATTTGGAAGTCGTTGCTCATCCTGAGTGGTAGGAAGCCATACGTTCTGAATTGTAAGCTCTCCAATACAATGACACTTGGTCTCTTACTCCAGTCCCAAAAGGCAAGACACTGATTGGTTGTCGATGGATATATAAAATTAAGCACCATTCAGATGGTTCTATCGAGAGGCACAAAACCCAATTGGTCGCAAAGGGCTTCATTTAGCTCGAAAGTGTTGATTATTAGGATACCTTTTCTCCCACTGCCAAGATTGTCTCAGTTTACTGCTTGCTTGTGTTGGCCGCAACTCATGACTGGTCCCTTCATCAACTGGACATCAACAATGCCTAAATTCACGGCGACATATTTGAGGAAATATATGTCTTCGCTACCAGGGCTTGTGTAACAGAGGGAGGAAACCTTGGTGTGTCACCTTCATAAGTCATTGTACGGTTTGAAACAAACGTCTCGCCAAGTTCTCATAAGCTATTCACTCCGCTGGTTATGTACAATCTCAAGTCGATCATTCTCTATTCACTAACAACAAGGCAAGTCCTTTACTGCAACTAAAAAATTTCTGCATAGTCATTTTCATTTAAAGATCTTGGTGTTTTGAAATACTTTCTTGGCATTGAGGTTTATGCTTCTAAAAATAGGATTTTTATTTCCCAACATAAATATGCGTTAGAAATCATTAAGGATGCATGGCTGTTGGACGCGACCCCTATTGATACTCTTATGGAACAAGGTTTGAAATTATCAGATAAGAGCAACTTTCTTAAAGATCTGGGTCGATATAGAAGATTAGTCGGCAGATTAATTTACCTAACTGTTTTGAGACCATATATAACATGTTGTACATGTCTTGAGTAGTTTTATGCACCAACCCGAAAACTTCATATCCAACCCGAAAACTTCATATGGAAGCAACTCTTCGGGTTGTCCGATATCTAAAAGGTGCACCTGGCCAAGGCCTATTCTTCTCTTCGAATAATGATTTCAAGTTGAGAGCTTACTGTGACTTGGATTGGCCAGGTTGTCCACTCATTAGGAAATCTACTACAGGTTATTGTGTCTTTCTTAGACCTTCATTCATAGTTTGGAGATTGAAACAACAGAAAACAATTTCAATCTCTTCCACAGAGGCCAAATATCGTGCAATTATAGAAGCCTGTTGTGAGTTGACATGGCTTCAATATCTATTAAGGAACTTCGGACTTTCACATTATGAATTTGCCTTGCTATATTGTGACAACAAGGTTGTCTTATACATTGCAACCAACCTAGTTTTTCATGCGAGAATTAGGCATTAGAGACAAGGTCCAAGATGGTTCCGTGATTTTAGGATATGTAAATTATGCACATCAATTAGCAGATGTCTTGAAGAACCCTTGGGGAAAGAAATCTTTATTCCTATGATTCTTAAGTTAGAGGTAGGGGTGAACAAAAAAAATGAAAAACTGATTAAACCGAGAAAACTGGAAAAAAATAACCGAAAAAACTGAACCGTGAAAAAAAACCGATTAAAATTTTGAAAAAACCGACCAGTTCGGTTCGGTTTTATAAGCCTGAAACTGAAAAAACTAAACCGAACCCAAACCGAAAGAAAACCGAACCGAGCCAAACCGGTTTTTGTCCAAAAAAAACCGAACCGAACCGAAACCGGTCAGTTTGAACCGGTTTCGGTTAATTTTTTTTTAAATTTCGGTTTGGTTTTTTTTTTATATAAGAACCGAACCGAAAATGATCACCCCTAGTTAGAGGTGCAGGATATTCACTCTAGGGGGAGAGTTATGAAATTCACATCTTCCTTGTTAGGAATAGAATAGATAATCTGTATATATTAACTTTTCTATTGTAATGCCTAATTTATAGGAAGACAACCTATAATTTAATAACTGATTCCTGACTTGTAAGAATGTTTAGAAGTCTCTTTTAGCAATAATATATTCATTCCAGCAAATTCAATCTCTCTTTCATCTTTTCAAAGCGGCCATGCAGCAGTCATATTAACAATGGAGATGGAAAATATCGTGCCTCCCTAAATATCTCAATTTACCTAATTGAAGAACAGCACAAGGACTAGAGAGGAGGGCCTGACTGCTGCTACTTGCCTCCCTAAATATCTCAAGGTTCATGATAGAGACATAAGATATTACAAAGAAAAAATGAATATATTCATAATCAACAACTGCAAAATACTAAAAAATTTACATATAAGCATCCCAGTACGCTGCTTCGAATCAAGAAAACACGGGAACTGTTCAAAAGAAAAGGACAATCTCTTGTATGTGGATGTGTGTGTGTGTGTGTATGTATCTATGCATGGCAGAATTTCTGAATGTATATGTATCTATTTATCATCCCAAGGCACACAGCCAGCTCCATTTCACATGTTGCTGATTATATCTTGGCCTTCTGGAGATAAAGATTCGACGGTGCTAAGACCACTATTTTCGAGAAAAAATCTAAAATTCTTTGTATTTTTTAATAAAATTGTTATAATATATTAATATCAAAAATAAATTTTTAAAAATAAAAAAATATTGTTCAATCCCTTATAAATAGACACATAACATGCTTAGACCTCCTGTGGTTGTCAATAGATGTGGTGTTGTTGTCAATTACTGGAATAGGAAAGTTTGACGTTTCTCTGCTGCTGATAATGGTGCTTGACACAAAGGGGGTTTGACAAGATTGGATCAAAACCTGCAATTTTTATGGTTTCTGTATTTGACATTTCAAAGTTATTTCACTGTTTCGTCCTCCTTTTTTGCACTCACAAGCATATCATATGACTTTTGAGGGACCTTTGGGTAGGTTTTTCCTCAAATCTGCATCCCTTTCAAGCTTACTAGATTCCTAAAATTCCTTAGGCTTGGAGATATCTTTCCCTTGTGATATTGACTAAAAGCTTTTGGTGATTATAAGTATCTACCTAATAATTGGAGTAATTTTCAGTATTGTGTGCTTCCATTCTATTAATCTTTTTTTGAAGTCTTATACTGTCAAGAGCTATATCCATTTAGTGATTAGTTTTATATATGATAGCGAAATTGCCTGGTTAATTTTCTAGTTTACCACCTTATTAAAATGTTTTGTTGTTTGCTTAACTGTGTTTTTAGGTCCTAAATTCCACCTTTTTTACTGCCATGTAAAACTAATTAATAACAGGTACCTGCAAGCCTGCAGTCTGCCTATATAATTTTGATGCGAGGAATGTTTGTGACTGTAAAGTTTTTAATTTTTTTTCTTACATAGTTTCTTCAATCTCACATTTTTTTTTATCTGTTTCCAGGTTGTGTAGGAAAAATGGAGGACAATTGTGCAATTAAGAAAGATGTCACTGAGGTCATTTTTCTTCATGATTACTTTACATTCTAGTTTGGGATGATTGTTGTTATTGTTGTTGTTGTTAGTTTGTTTCCTTTCTGATTTCTGAAGTGTTTCTGTAGTTAATAGGAAATACCCCGATGGTATATCTCAACAATGTTGTGGATGGCTGCGTAGCCCGCATCGCCGCCAAGCTAGAAATGATGGAACCTCTTTCCAGTGTTAAGGACAGGCATGCGACTTGTTCCCTAAAGTTTCTATTTACTGGTTTTAATTTTTTATTCTGATATCTTGTATTGGACCCGGCTCGTTTCATTAATCATTTTGTGACATGTAGGATTGGACATAGCATGATCAAAGATGCAGAAGATAAGGGCCTTATTACGCCAGGCAAGGTTAGTTGTAGAGTCCTCCATAGCTAATTAGCTATAGATGTGTTTTGTAAGAATTGTGATATACTACTAGAGTCCATTTCAAGTCCATGATGTAAGGTAACCTCACATCAGACCTATCTAGACTTCTGAAATATTGAGAATGGATGTTTGTGGAATTTTACTCCTTTAAGTGATGTGTGCTTACACGTGAATGGTTTGGATAGGTGATTGCTATATTTTGAATTTTGAAACGTATAATTTTCCTTAACCCTTTTCTGGCCATGTACCATCAAATTCTTTGCAGACTGTGCTCATTGAGCCTACCGGTGGTAACACTGGCATTGGAGTAGCATTTATTGCTGCAGTGAAGGGGTACAAGGCTATCCTTGCAATGCCAGCGACAATGAGTCTTGAGAGAAGAATTGTGCTGAGAGCTTTAGGAGCCGAGGTGTACCTCACAGATCCAGCCAAGGGTTTTCAAGGGGTTCTTGACAAGGCTGTTGAGATATTAAATAATACTCCCGATGGCTATATGCTTCGGCAATTTGAAAATCCCGCCAATCCACAGGTATTCTATGCGACAACATCTTGTGGTGGGAAATGGATATACTGGAATGCTGCATCTCTAAGTTTGTTATCTTTTGAGCAGATCCATTATGAAACCACAGGCCCAGAAATATGGAAGGACTCGAGAGGGAAAGTCGATGCATTTGTTGCTGGTATAGGGACCGGTGGTACAGTAACTGGAGCTGGGAAGTTCCTTAAAGAGAAAAATCCAGAGATTAAGGTAGTCTTCTGTTTGGTTTGTGAGAGATAGAACAAGACAGCATGGTGACTGGCTATGTTAATGATACTTTTCACTTGTTTATGTCTAGGTGTACGGTGTAGAACCAACAGAAAGTGCAGTCTTGCATGGAGGAAAACCCGGTGGGAACTCTCTATGCCATTCTCTATTTTATAGCTATTTAAAACTGCACAAGGAAACTTGTAATTCAGATTTTCACAAATTTACTGTTTCTGTATTTAAAAGAAGAGGAAGCATAAATTGATTACCAAACTAGATGTTCATTGTTGATTAACTGACCAAGACTACTATGTAGTAATAAATTTGCATATTGTTAGTCATCTAGTTGATCATGGAGATGTGCTGCTGATCTGATTGCATTTTAACTTTTAACTAAGATGGTAAAATCCACAAATGTTGACCTTAATTACTGACGTATTTTCACTTGGGAAAGGTTCACATCATATCCAAGGAATCGGTGCTGGTATTGTCCCTCCTGTATTGGATGTTGACTTACTTGATGAAGTTGTTCAAGTAAGTATAAAATCCCTTCTTATTACACTTTCACTGAATTGAACATACATAATCATCTGCTTGAGCTGCAGTCCTGGTATATCCTTTTTCAATGTTCAAGAATCAGTTCACCCAGAGAACTATCCAAAATCCCATTCTAGGTTTGACCTTGGCTGGACCCTTTCTATGGAGCACATTTTTTTTCTTTGACCTTGCATGCATGTCTTTACCAGGTTCATGATCCCAACCCAGAGTGGCTACGCCACCCCCACAACTTTAATATTGGATTAGTTTCTTGGTCATTTAGACATCACAGTTTGATGCTTATTTTATTTGATGTAATTCTTGTGCATTTCAGGACCTAAGGACTAGTTTAAAAGGGAGTTTTTTTCTTTGGGGAACTCTTTTTTTCTGGTTTTAGTTTTCTTGTTCTGATATTACAGAAGAGGAGAAACTCTCTTAAAACAAAAACGATATGAACATATTACTTTCTTTAACTTCAGCGTTGCTTTGACTCTTTAGGTGTCAAGTGAGGAAGCCATTGAAACTGCTAAACTGCTTGCCTTGAATGAAGGTTTGCTGGTAAGTCAACAAGTACTATCTCATTTGTGTTGTTGTTTTGTATAAAGACAAGGGACAAAGAACTCTCAATCATTCTCTGCAATTTCTCAGTGATTTATTGGCTCGCACTAACAATGCAGAGTACATAGCTTATATAGTCGTGACAGTACACTGTATCAAGTATTCTTGCTAGCATTCTTTGAACAAGTTTAATACTTACCATTGATTGTCTTAAAAAATGGCGTTGTTTTTTTTTCTCTTTTCCCACACAGGTAGGGATTTCATCTGGTGCTGCAGCAGCTGCAGCAATAAAGGTGGCAAAGAGGCCAGAAAATGCTGGGAAACTCATCGTCGTAAGTGTGATTTTCTTCTTTAAATTTTGCACTTGAACTGCCTTGTAATTTATTATGACACACTCACACACTGAATCCAATTCCATTTACTTAGTCATGCATTTTTCTTTTCATGCAGGTGATTTTCCCCAGCGCTGGCGAGCGCTATTTGTCTTCTGTGCTGTTTGATTCCGTTAGGGAAGAGGCAGAAAAGATGACCTATGATACTTGAGATGCTACACAAATTTTGGAGAACACTAATAAATAAAGACAAATGTTGTCAACAACATGGGATACATGCTGTTGCTTCTAGATCTATGTCTAATCAAGGCCTAAGATTGAAGGATTTAAATGCCAGAGACCAAGATTGAGCACGTTGTCAATTCAATGGGTTTTTTCCTCGAATTCTTGACTTTGAGTTCGATTAGGGAAGCTTTTGGGATTTTTTTGTTGCTTTACCTCTTGTCTTTGGTCTTTTTTTTCTCTTCCATTTAACACCTGAGGAAGTAAAAACCATTTCCTTTTACTATTTCGTCCTACAATCTCAAATGCACAATCTGTGTTTTTGTGGAGGTTGCTCTGGTTTCTTCTTCAGGAATGTGTTGCTGTTTGGTATGCCCATGCTTTATATTAAATATTGTTGTTGCATCGCCTATTTATTTATTGACCTTTATTTTTGGAGAAAATTTCTAGAACTATATGAATTAATAATTGAAAAAATAATTGAGAAATATATGTAGTTCAAGATATTTAATATTACGGGATATTTATTCGGTTGTGTTTGTTAGATTTATTTATTAAAATAATTTTTTTATTCAATCAAACGATAATAGAAATAAACACACATTAAATTGATTGAATAAAATAAAAAGATAAATTATACAAGGTTATACATATTAGAAATATTATTTGAAAATAAATATTTTGTATTTTTAAAATAGAGTTTATTTATACAAAAGATAAAAAAAAATATAGATCAATTGGAAAAACTTCTTCAAAAATTAAATGCATACAAAATAACAAAAAATAATAATTTAAAAAAAGCTTTATAAATAAAATAAAATAAAAGGAGATACTAATCTAAATAAAATTAAAAAAATTAAAAAGAGAAAAGGCTAGTGTAGGCTCATTTTTTGTTTTCGCATATGAGGCGGGCGGCATTTTATCCGTCCTGATTTTTCTAAAATTGTTAGTATTACTCATCTTCTAGCTACTGTAGGAGCTGAAAAAACAGGCCTGGTGGTTTTTTTTTACATTAGAATTGAATTTTCAATTTATTTTTTACTCAAAACACCTATAAAACATCATATGTAACTTGATAAACTCATTTATGGAGTAAAAAAACCCAAAAACTCAACCTGAAATCAACTAGAAATAAAAAATCTTACCAAAATCAGATTTGTTTTTCTTGGAAATCACAAGGTAAAAAACCCCTAATGTGAGCTCCAATGCTCCATTTATCAAGAGAAATAATATAACATCAATTTCAACTATTTTATGGTTGGAATTGGCACTAACATAAATTTTCTTTCTCTAGCGTTGAATTCTGACGACTCTCTCATCTCTCTTGTTGTTATCTATTTTTGGGTTCCCACAAAACAAAACAAAAATGAAGATGAGAAAATATAAAAAAATATATCAAAAAATATTCGAAAGAAATCCAAAAAATAATAGGAGTGAAAAAGAATGTTGGAATGCTGAAATGCTGAAAAAAGAATAAAATTGGTTAAGGAGGTTCAAAATGCAAAATGTTAAAATTTAACAGTATATTTTTGACTGATGAAAGCTCTATTGACAAAGAAAATTCAAGTTGAGGAAGAAAAATCTAAAATCAGATGTTTATGGACTCAATTAAATTTTATCTAAGGTTTAATTGAATTTATGGAGGGTTTGATTTGAAGAAAATTTGATTTTTAAGTCAATTTAGGCTTTTATTAGAAGAAATTAAAGTTCCAGGGTCCAATTATAATTTTGAAAAGTTGATTTGGTCAAATCAGGGGCTTCATTGCATAATTATTGAAGTTTGATGGTCAATTAGGGACTTAATTGAAACAATCCGAAACCAAGGACCAAACCAGAAAAGGCTCTAAAATCAAGGGATCCAATTACAATTCATACGGGGGGCTTGATTACAAAATTGTCAAAACAGCCAAGGACCGAATCGAAAATATTCATTTTGAAATTTTGAAACGGCGCCGTTTCCTTAAAGAGCACTATTCATCCTCCTTCAAAGAAAGCCGTTTTCAGCATTAAAACAGGGATATGTTTTGCAGCAAATTGCTCCAATTATGGGGCACGTTTTATGGCTGCTATCCCGGAGACCGTTACCACCGCAGTGCTTTCCTCGGGCTATAAAATCCAGAGGAGGAACCGTCGCCAGGGGGGGGGGGAAGAGAACAAAAGGAGGGGGAAGCAGAACAGAGGGGAGACGAGACAGGGAGGAGAAGAAGATAGACAGAGAAGAATATAAGCACTGTAATATCTCTCCGGTCTCTTTCTCTCCGTCGCTGGAAACGCCACTAGCACCGTGAGCTACCAGCAGCACCGCCACAGCCAAAAAACAAAACAGAGAGCAAAAGAAGGGAAACACGCAGAGAAGAGGAAGAACTGTCGACCGGCCAGAATCAGCTCCCCAGGCCGCCACCACCAGCACCTCCACGAAGCCGCTGCAGAGAGACAAGAACACTGTTTACAGGGAGAACGAAAAAAAACAGGGGAAGAAGATAGCACACCGAAGCAGAGGAAAGAATTAGGAGGACCAACGTCTGCCACCACAGCCGGTTGCCGCGACGCCAACGCCACCAGCACCGTGAACTACAGCGCCTCCATTCCAGGTAATCCTATTCCCTTTGTTTTAATTTCTGCGCTTGAAACAGGGGCTCGTTTTTGCAATTTGCAAAAACGAGCATGAACAGTGCGAAGGTAATATAATTACCTTCGCACTGTTCCATGCACTCGTAAAATTTTACGCGTGCATGGTTTGTTTGGGTCACTGGCTTGGGCCAGTGACCATGCACGGGTGGCTGGGTCCAGCCCAGCCACATGGGCCGGGTTGGGCCCAGCCCGAAAATAAAAAACAAATTTCTTCAAAAAAATTCATTTCAAAAATCTGTGATTTTCCGCAAATATTTTACTGTATTTTGATAAATATCGGTTTGTATTTTTATACTGTAAAGATACAACTTCGGTATTAAATACCTGATTTTCGTCAAAAAAGAAAATAATAATAATAAAATAAAATAATTTTTTTTTGTTTTCATGCATACTGCCAAGTCTCTCTAAAAAAAATAAAAAAAAAATCATATTGTATCTTCATAAAAAAAAGGGGGGGGGGTTTAGCATGCATTTTGGTTTTAATAACTAGTTTATTAAAGTCACGAGAACTGACCAATATTTCAAAAATTTTAAAAAAAATATTTTGTTTTCTTTTAATATCTGGGGTTACGACCTTATACGTAAGATGTATTCTGGATATTAAATTCTTTTATTGATGTTAGAACGGTTAGATTTTACCCGATAAGCAAGGATCTCCTTACCGAGGAGAACTTTTCTTAAAACGTAGACGGATCAACAACTAGAAAACACGACAAGAGCTTAGATTTTATCAGACAATAAAACAATGCAGCCTACCTTAGGTAGGGCGTATTTGGGTGCTAATATATTCCCTTTACGCAACCAGTCCCCGTACCCGATCTCTTAGACCAGTTAGGGTTTTTAGTGACCAAAATATTAGGTGGCGACTCTCATTCCATTTTTCCACTCATAAAAGATAAGAATTTCTTGTTTCCCCCACATTTTCCACATTTTTAGATAATATAAAATTTTAAGGGTATATGTTTTCGCTGCGACGCCGCACACATGCGACATCTCTCACACTAGGGGCCAAGAAATAAGAAAAATGAAGTTTTGAACCAAATTGATTTTTTCCTTTAATTTTAGAAATTGAAGGGATCCAATATCTATAATTTGTAAAGTATAGGGACTAAAATAAATATTTTGCCAAATCATTTTACAATATAGCCTGATAAAAAGTTTGTTTCATTCAGGATTTTGATTTACCAAGTATTTGTTTTCAGTTATGATGAAGCCAGTGACTGGAACATGACAAGATCTGAAGTCCGCAAAATCTCAATCGTGGTACTTTTGGCCAGATGTGTATGCATCTTTTAAAGATTTTTGATTGATGAGAATGACCTAGGCATGTAGCTTCTGTCTCTGCAAATTTTCAGCACCTTATTTGTTTGCTCCACTTCTTTATGCTTGTTGCACTATGCATTTGTTCCTGCAGGTGAACGTCCGCTGCCAACAAGAAGCCTTGAAGAAACAACCTACGTCCTTCAAGAACTGGATCGTCTGACAATCCACTCGGAAACAGCATCTGTGCTACCTTGAAATAAATTCTTTCATCCTCTTAAATGTTGCCTATCAAGATTAATTTTACGAGACTTCAAATTGTTTTTTGGCATTAGCGATGCTAATCACAATTGAAAATCATGACCTAATTTACACGAGGATCTGCACTCTTCAAGGGGTGCTAAATCCTCGTCTGCAAAAGAATTAAGAGAGTTCCAAGATTCAAGAGATCAATGTGACACAATTTTGCTATGGCATTTAGTCTCTTTCGCCACTGATCATTTTAAGACAGAACGCTGATCATTCAGTAATGCTGCTCATATCGTTTTGATGATGATTTAGTGCTCCTCAATTCATATAATGTCTCGAAAAGACAGAAGGACATGGGAGATAACGAGAACAGAGAGAGGGAGAACTTATTAATCCGTTCCTTTCTTTATCATGCAGAACCATACAGTGCAGAAGGTAACAAAACTTGACTCTCAAGTAATTTATTTCATAGCCTATCAGAAATAACAGACACGCATGATTATACCAAAAATTAAATCTCTAGCTACTTAAGATTCTTTCTTATTTTTAGTGTTATTCTGCTGGTTGAGCCTTGCAGCAGCAGCCACAGAAGCAGCCACACCAGCAGGGTTTGTAGTCAAGAATGGATCGTTCCTCATTTCTGCTCCTGTCACCCCTTCAGCATCTTTTCTCGTCGCCGGCTTATCTGCTGGTAACTTTGAAGTTGCATCCTGCAACAAATTTTATGTTATTGGGGCTCCCGTAATCACACTAAGCTAATTGTCATTTGTTTATGCACTTACTGCAAGAACATCTGACAGTTTTGTCTTGTCCTCGTCCTTCGTCATTCTTGCATTGATGGTTGCTGCTGACTGGGCCGCGGCTGCAACTCCACCAGGAGTAATGGTTGTCCGGCCAGTGGCTCTTACTTCAGCTGCTTGAATTGCTGCTGCATCACTCCATTCAACAGGCTTCTGCCCACATGATAGGGCAGTGGCTTCAAGTGCTTCACCAATTGTGATCCCAGCATCAACCTGTTGGAATAAGGGTGGTGGTGACTGCACTAATGGAGCCCTTTGATCAAAGTCCCTAACAATCTGTTAATTATATATATAAAAAATAATATTAATAAATCACTGATAATTAATATATCAGCACTGACTGAATTTCATTCTTGAAATTATAGAAACTATGGGCAAAATGAAATCAAATTAAATTACGAAATATCCTCTGTGTTTTATACAAATACAAGGAAGATAAAAAAGAGAAAGCAACCAACCTGACCACCAATTGCTTCTGTTATTATACGCCTCCCAGGCATCTCAGTCTCAGTGGCACTCACTCCCTGATAATTAGCAACATCATTGACATCACTGTGACCAACAAACCCAGCTCTCTCATTTCTCATAGCAGCAGATTGCATCATTGAGGCAGCACCACCTCTCTGAATCTGCCCCATCAATGCATTCTCTGCTGTCTGCATCATTGCAGCATCTCTTGGTGCCACTGGCTTCTCAGCAAGCTCACCTTCCACAGAAAACACATCTCCATACTTGATGGGTTCTTGAGGCCTTTGTTGCTGTCGTTGGCTCATTTTCTATATGATTAATTGGTACTTCGTGTTGAAGGTTTGTAATAATTAAGGTTTCTTCCTTTCCTTGTTTCTTGTTCAATCAGGCAATTGTAATGAAGGGCCATGCTATACGTTCTTGAGAGCAAGCAAGATTTGGACACGTTTAGTTATGAAGTGAAACGTGGAGAGATTTAGAGAGACATCTTCACGTTACAGAAACACTTGGCTGATCTTGAGATGATTTGCTAAATCCCATGTGCTTGTTCTGGACAGAAATTCATGGAGGTGACAAGAGACACATGGCATTTACGTGCAAAGATGATGACTCGGTCCAATAGGTAATATTCTAGGCTACCATGGTGGTGCTTGGTTAAACATTTAGATCATCGGGAAATAATAACTGTATTTTTGAAGTGTAATTTGATGATAAATGGTGAATTACTAGAAATCCGAGTAGTTTAGCGAGAGAGTTTTGGATTGTATAATTGATTAATTAATTTATCCTAGCAACTTCATTTATTCTTTCTAATTAAAATGGTTGGTAGCTTATACTTAGTACATGGTAGATTAAGGTGTCTTGTATCTAATACTTGTAAAAGATCTCTTTTAATAAAAGTAAGGATTCTCTGATATTTAAATAAATATTTTTTTTAACAAAAATACAATAATATTCTAAAGAAAAGTTCTGAAAATATATATGTAGTAGAGAATAAAAATTATAAATCTTTGTTCTGAATGTCTTATGCCATAAGTCTTGTCTTTTATGGAGAGAGTGATTGGTGTATAATTTCATCTTTATGATATTTTAAGTTGTATTGTAAGTTATAATTCACTCATTTTATCCATAAAAAAGATAGAGACATGACAGGTTATGAAAAACTTTAATATACTTAATGGTTATGGCGGAGTGCGGACTTGTTTGTTTAATTAAGCCTAATTATTGAGAAATAGATTATCTAAGATTTTATGTAAAAATCTATAAAATTGATGATGATAAATTCATGTATTATGTTTGAATCCGTGGATGTAGTAAATTCGGTCATGCTCGAGCTGTGACGAAAAAAATTCTTGAGCTCGACACTTTCAAGAAACACTCGTCAGGCCTACCCCATTGGCGTGGCAGTGTATCAGGCCAAGCTACTAGGCTTGGCAACACCTGTCAGACCTAAGAGTTGGGTCTGGCAGGTGCTAGACCTAGATGTCGTCTGCGCCTAACACTATTTATCAGACCCAAGCACTAGGTTTGACACCATCTACCAGACCCAAACATAGGACTAGTGTGGTCAAACCCAAAAGTGATTGGGTCTTGTTAGTGGTCAGACTCACCGCACTAGGGGCTTGACACACTACCAAGCTTAATCATGGTTGGGTCTGGCTAGTGCTAAACCCAAGACGCTTGGGGCTTGGTATATTGTCAAGCCCAATCATGGTTGGCTCGTGTTAGACCCAACATGTTTGGGCTTGGCACACTATCGCGTTCAATCATAGCTGAGTCTAGCACTAGCTAGACCCAATCAGCTCTTGGGTCTAGCTTTGGCCGAATGCAGCGCGCCTCCATTTAGAGCGTATTTGTGTCGACGCATATCAGCTCAACGCATATGAGAATTCAAGAAAATTATACCCATTTGTTTTTCTTGATTCGATATTTTTTTGGTAAAGATATACTGATAAGATTTTGGTTCATCAATAAATGTTTTTTTTTCAAATCTTTATGAAATATTAAGAAAATAATTTCTTTGTGCATATTTCAATTTAGATATGACGTAACTACTTAAATTTATACTAAAGATGTATTTACTTTAAATGCTTAAATGACATCTTTATCGATAAAATAAAAAATAATAAAATAATTATTAGACTATTATTATTTTTAATTTTTTTATTAAAAAAACACCAATAATAATGGCTCACCACTTCACCATATAAAAATTATTAGTAAAATTAGGGTTTAATAATTTGGGGGTTATGCTCTTATTTAAAAAAATTATAATTTTAATATTAGCTGTCCACCAATAATATTCTAATTAATTTTTGAAGGGATTAATGAGTGATATTCATATATTTTTATTTTTATTGATTCATATTATTCATAAAAAAATTTAAAATACATATTATAAACAAGATTTATAAGTATTAAGAAACTATATTTTTCACCTATAAATTCATATTTTTATTTGATATTTTTAAAAAAATTATAAAAATATTATTTGTACAAGAAAATGTAGATCACAATCATAAAATAATTAATACATTATCAATTAGAAATTAGAGATTCATGAAACTATTATAAAATCACTAGAATTTTAGTTTTTTAAACATTGTTAGAAAATAATGTAAAAATGAATTTATTGATATTTAAAACTCTCATATAATTTATTAGTAATTTATTCTTTAAAATTAAATTCTTTGGTATTTTTCCCAATTAACTGTTCTTTCCACTTGTTCACTACAAAGAACAACTATATCTTCGAAACCAAACAAGCCCCTTCTTTCCTAATTAAAGCCTTGGAAAAGAAATTAGGGTTTTACACAAAAAACGATCTACAATGGAGAGCAGCAGCAGCAGCAGCTTAACTGGAGGATTTGGCCAAATTGGGTCCTCAAAACAACTAACAGCAGATTCAATTTCTCAATTCAGAGAAGGTATTTGTTTAATTCTTTCTAAATGGTCAGCTTTGCAACTCGCCGTTGAAAACGAATGGGGCGGCCGCGGGTCAGGCCTATTAGCTGAGCAACTCGCCTCTGATATCCTCTCTTGGTTCACTCAGTCTAAAGGTAGTAAACTCGGTCCTGACTCACATGGAAAGTTTTTATCTTTTCTCGTTTCATTTTAGTGAAAATTAGACTCGAATTTCTGCGATTTGCGATCTTGATTGCCGAAATTTGTGATTTTGTTTTATTTTTTGGATGATCAGCTGAGTAAAATTTGACGAAATTTGTCAAAAGTTTGTAACATTAATTGAACTGACAAGTTTTTAGGCTTTTTTTTTCTTCTTTACTTTAATGTAACTGTTGTAATGAATGGCAATTGATTAGTTCTATTTCTGATGTTACTTCTCTTAAAACCTGAGGTGCAGAGCCACTTTTTATTGATGATTTGGAAGGCATCTTGGATGAAGCTATGCTTTCTCTGAATACCATGATTGATGATGGCAGCATTGAAGAGGTAATCCCTTATTCTTTATAGCATTGCAGTCTTCTTCTGTTTCTAAGTACATGCATTGTTATGGTGAGTAAAATTTTTGTAGATGATACTTCAAAAACTCACCCATATAGGTCCAACTGCCTTTGATAATGGTTTTGTTTGTTCTGGTACCAATTTAATGAAGCTTGAACCATGTAGGGTTATTTTGCAGGGGCAACGAATTTCTTTGCATTCTCTTTTCTTAAATGAAACTGGTTTTGTATATGAAGGATGAAATAGTTTTTTTTTTCAGGTAGCAGAAAAATTAATGATTATGCATGAAGAATGTTTAGAAGGCAATTATAGTTCTATTCAGAAATTGAGGGAAGCAGCTCCTAGAACAAGAGCTCATCAACATGTCAAGCAGGTAATTATAGTGTGAATTCTGCGTCTGCAAGGTTTATGTCTTGAAATGAAGATATCTTGTTTGCTTCGGGAAATATCCCCCAAGCAAATAGATTTCATTTTGCTGTCCCATAATCCATACTTATAACATCGATGAGGGTACTGTGGACTCCAGCTTCTAGTTGATGATCAAATTAAAATTCACTGTGGTTGTGCAATAGTGCTGCTCGTTTGTTTAGTTTCCTCTGTGGTGCCTAGCAGTCCATAAAAATGCTGCCTCATTCTGGTATTTGCTAAGAGGGAGATCATTACAAGGAAATTGGATATTGACAAGTATCACCAATTACATGCAAGAACAAAATAATAATGATTTTCATTAGCTTTTTTTTCTCTCTTGATTGTTCTTTCTTATTGTTTCATAGGCTGTGGACAGTGATGATGATTCTGAGGACAGCGGCAATGATGATAAAATGGGTGATGATGAATCGAACATGATGGTGGACGCACCAGAATTCCAATCGAAGATGTATCCAGTAAACAAGCCAGTCAATGTGCCAAGGGCCAAGGAGGCTCAATCAGAAGATGGATGGACAGTTGTTTCATCTAGGCGAAACAAGGATAAAAGGAATTAGGCTGAATTGTTGTGTAGTTAACCTTTTTTGGTTTCAGTTTCTCCCCTGCTTTCCCTTAAATACAATATCTGTTTCTACGGCAATTTTGGTGTGGTTTTGCCTGTTTGGACTGTGAGTTGTGGCTTGCTAGAATACGATGAGCCAATGGTTGAATTTCTTAGTATTATGATGTTATATTATGTTGGTCGAGTTCCATCAAACACCATTCAATGTGAGGCTTTGGATTTTATGGTTGAGTTCTCTGGTTGAATTCTGTGTCGAACTTGCATTATCATGACTCCTCACGCGATGAATCCTTGGAAGATCTGTAAAATAACCGGGGCTCAGTTTCTGTTTGATTATCGCTAATCACCTGCTTACAATCAATTCTATAATGTTTAAATAGCCGAGCAAGTTGACAATTATAATTAGTGGGGTGGGGCTCTTTTTGGATGATCAGTAGACCTGTTGTTAGGGAATCTTAAGGAGGATCCGTGTTAGAGAACAACAATTCAATATAGAAACGACAAAATGACTCTGCAGGATTATCAACTAGTAGGATAAAATATTAATTTCAACAATGTAATTATGCAATTATGAGTGTTTGTTTTAGTTTTTGTGGTGAGGTAAAGATTAGTTACAATTTTATTATATAAAAAACTCAATTATAAAAGCTATTTTTTTTTTTTAAGGTTTTTTAGTAATTCCATACACAAAACTCAACCTCCACCAGTTAACACAACCTCCACCAGTTAACACAAACACTTATGCATGATTGTACTCGAATCTTTTTTCTTACTATAAAACGATTTTCTTTTTTATATTCGTAGTAAATCATCACTCCCAGTCTATCTTCATGATATAGAACAGTCTACATGAGGAGAATGAGGAGAGGAAAGAGCAGATCGTAGGAGGAAGAGCACATTGCAGGATATAATATAAATGCAGAGAAATCAGGAACTGCAGTTACCATTGGAGTATCCTTCCAGCAGATTGCCTCCTTATTTAGGAGTCCTAATTAATGTTATAATATTAGGATTTATTTACTTTTTTATATGTAGTATTTACTTTCTTTATTCTAGTTATTTCTTTCCTAAACAATTATATTCCTAATCAAATTAGAACTTAAAGCCTATATAAAGGCTGCCTCTTTTCATTGTAAGGTACCTTTTGAATTCAATTTTCATTGTAAGGTACCTTTTGAATTCAATAAAGAACTTTCTCATGGAGAATTTTAATTTCTGAACTCGTGAATTCGAGTGTAATTTTTGGTTCGAGAATTCAAACAATTTCCTATTTCCACAGAAGCTTCCGCTACGTCACTTCACCAAACAACAATGGCCTTGTCAGATCAAAGCCTCTTCCACTACAGTCTTCTAACTTTCTACCTCCTAGGACCCCTTACCTTCGTTGCCCTAAAGTTCTTTCAACTCCCATACGGCAGGCACCACCGTCTAGGATGGGGTTTCACAGTCTCTCCACCTTTGGCTTGGTTTCTCTTCGAAACCCCCTCCATTTTGCTTCCTCTCCTCCTTTTTCCCTTAGGCCAACACTTCACCAATCTCAAAGCTCTCCTTCTCATGTCCCCTTATCTCCTCCACTATTTCCACCGCACTTGCATCTACCCACTCCGCGTTTACCACAGTACCACTCAACAGAATACCAAAACCACAAGTGCTGTCTCGGTGAGTATGGTCCTTCTTGCATTTATGCTTCAAGTACTGAATACTTACTTGCAGACTAGGTGGGTTTCTCACTACAAACATGATTACAACAGTGATGGAGGTTTGTTTTGGTGGAAGTTTTTCGGTGGGTTGGTGGTTTTTCTGTGGGGAATGAGGATTAATATGTGGGCCGATACGGTGTTGTTGGGTTTGAAGAGGGAAGGTGGTGGATATAAGGTGCCAAGAGGAGGGTGGTTTGAGTTGGTTAGCTGTCCAAACTACTTCGGAGAAATGGTGGAGTGGCTTGGTTGGGCAGTGATGACCTGGTCTTGGGCTGGGTTTAGTTTTTTCCTCTTTACATGTTCCAACTTGGTGCCCAGAGCATGTGCCCATCACAAATGGTATTTGAAGAAGTTTGGAGAGGATTATCCCAATAATAGAAAAGCAGTGATCCCTTTCTTCATTTAATTTCTGATAAATTCGGTAGAACGAAGATGTAATTTAAAATTCTTAATAAATTTTTTTTTATCATATTTGTTTTTCAATTTTAAATATTATTATTTTTTCCTTTTTAGACTGGATGCATGTTTTAATTTTTTATTAGATGGTAAAATATTATTTATCAAGATTTAAATGCATTGATACATAATCAATTATAATTATATAAGTGATATAAGTAATTTGAATATCTTATCCACACGAAACACACTTAAAATTATCATAGTTTATAAACTCGATCCACAATCCCATATCACGGGTTTTGATCAGGTTATTTTTAAATTGATCAGGTTGCATGTCAATCTAGGTTTTTGATTGGGTCATATTAGATCAATTATACTTCTATTTTTATTGAAACCTGACTTGGCCTAGGCTCGGGCACTCGGGTTATAGGTTAACCCACTAGGTTGGGTCAAGTTTTAAAACAATGAAATTGCATCCAATTTACTACTAGATTGATGGCCATGATTTGTCGCAAGTCGAGGCGATTTCTTTGCAGAGTAAAAAAAACGATACTAAAGCGTTGTCATTGTATTTTAAAGAAAAAAAATATCAACAACTCGATATAATAGAAAGAGAATTAAAAAAAAATAATGATAGTTAAATTCCAGGAATCAAACTGTAGAATGATGAAATCAAGAAAAAAAAATCAATGAAAAAAATATTAAAAAACAAAGCACCAACAAAATCAAGTGAGGTTGTCAAAACTCGTAAGTAGTATTATGCGGATAGGATATGGTCTTTTCACTGTGGACTCCCTCACAATTCATTGTGAACTTGCACAATAAAATTATTATTTTACCCTTCACACTTATAACATGCTTCTAGGGGTAATATGATCTTTTTTTAGGGATACATTTTTTATTACAAGATTAAATGGGGGTAAAAAAGTCATTTAATATTTTATTTGCACAATGGAATGTTTAAAATACCCTTAAAGGTTGAATTTCCTTAACCGTTTGGGCGCGCAGTTGTATTTTTGGTTTTTTATCCTTCTTAGAATAATGTAATCACTAAAGTATTCGTATAACCAAAAAATCTATAGCTTAGATTAAGGGATTTTTTGGTCTTTTTATTTTGTTTTTTTCATCAATATCATGCGGGGCCATAGTAAATTAAATTAAAAAAAAAGTTGTCGACATGTGTGAGAGGCACGTGCTTGCTATGATGATTTACTTTTGCTTTAAAATATATTGGTAATGCTTTAGTATTATTTTTTAAAATTACAAAGGAAATCAACTCGGTGGTAACGAAGGGCGAGCCACTTATCTAATTAAAAAAATTAGATTTTACAATAACCTCATAACAGCTAGTAACAACCATGTAATTAACAACGGCTAGTAATAATGATCATATATAATTAAGAACGAGATGACATGCTCACGCGCTGCCGCGGGCTTATCAAAACAAATGCACTTGATAGTGTTATAATTGTGAACCAGCGCTAGATAAGTAATAGAAATTAAAGGTATGATGGAGCAAATATTTTATGACGGGAAAAAAAGTTGTGTTGGTTATCAAAAACTTAAAGACTGAACAAAATGATTTGTAGCAATCTACAGTGTTTTGTGAAGAAAGATACAGTGCTTTCACCACATGATTTACTTTTTAGTTAATAAAAAGAAAAAAAAAATTACAAAGTTAAATTCTCTACCAACTTAATATTAAAAAAAACCAACAAAGATAATTTTGGAAAGAAAAAAACCCATGAGAAAAAACATTGTAGCAATTGACAATGTTATGTGAGGAAAACTATAGCGCTTTTCCTAATAAAATAAAATAAAAAACCATTTAGAGAAATATTGTAGCAATCCACAGTGTTTTGTGAGAAAAACTACAACGCTTTTCTCATATGATTTAGCTTTATTGTAATTAATTCTTAACCAACTAAATATTAAAAAAAAATTGACAAAGATAATTTTGAAAAAAATCATTAAAAAATCACATGGAAAAACACTGCAACAATTCACAGTGTTTTAAAGAAAAAAAATTACAAAACTAAATTCTTAATCAGCTCAATATTTTAAAAAAAAATCGACAGAGGCAATTTTAGAAGAAAAAAAATAACAAAACAAACACTAAAAAAAGAAAAAAAAATCATGTTGGAAACACTGTAGCAATCCACAGTGTTTTGTGATGAAAGCTATAGTGCTTCCCCACATGATTTAGCCTTATTTGTAATGACTTGTAATTGTAATTCACAAACAACTCAATATTAAAAAAATAAAATTGAAAAAGATAATTTGAAAAAAATTATAACAAAAAAAAAAACCATGCAGAGAGACACTGTAGCAATTCACAAAAAAACAAAAAAAAGGAAAAGTTAAAAAAAAAAAGGAAAGCACTGTGGATTACTGTTGTAATCCACAGTATTTTGTGTGTGGGGGAACAATGATTCCCCCCACACCATTTAGAATATGCTAGTTAGATGACCCGCGCGATGCTGCGGGTCAATTTTTTTTTGCATAAAAAATATCAAAAAAAGCTAAGATTTAAAAGTATTAAGTCTTTCTGCAAAACTATACCCAAGAGTCTTGAGTTTGGCTGCAATGTCTGACCCAAGAGTAATATTTATAACATTAATAATAACATTAAACTTGCATGACCTAAGTTTAAGTGGATTTAGCTGCAATACCAGACCCAATAACCTTGGATGTGGGTCTGGCTGTAAGGTCGTATCATAAAAGTGTGATAATTAAATAGATTAAGTAAAAAGAAAAAAACATAGAAAAAAAAAACCAACATGAAGAAAATAACTAATGAAGAAAAAAAAATCCGAATTAACTGGGTTAACTCTTCAAACCAGGTTAACCCGTCAAACATTGGATTTGTGTCGTGAAAGTTTGATAACTAAATAGAAAAAAAAAATTGACGAGTTACCCCAGAATTAACTGGGCTAACCCGTCAAACTCGGGATCCGTGTCATAAAAGTCTGATAATTAAATAGAAAAAATTTAATATTAAAAAAGTAAATTAAAAATAATAATTAAAAAACAAAACAAAAAAGAAAAAAACTAGAAAAAAACTAAAGGCATAAGTTTTTTCACTGTGGACTGCACTGTGCAGTCCACAATAAAATGCTTAAAAAGGAAAAGAAAAGGGAAGAAAAACAAAGGCGTACCCACAGGTTAATTTTTTTTTCTTGCATAAAAAATATAAAAAGGCTAAGATCTAAGAATGTTAGGTCTTTCTGCAAAGATATACCCAAAAGCCTTGGGTCTAACTGTAACGTTTGACCCAAGAGTAATATTTATAATATTAATAATAATATTAAACTTACATGACTCAAGTTTAAGTGAGTCTGACTGCAACACCAGATCCAAGAGTCTTGAATGTGGGTCTGACTGCAAAATCGTGTCATAAAAGTATGATAATTAAATAGATTAATTAAAAAGAAAAAAACAAAGAAAAAAAACCAACATGAAGAAAAAAATTAATGAAGAAAAAGAAAAAAAACTGAATTAACTGGGTTAACCCTTCAAACCAGGTTAACCCATCAAACTTGGGATTCATGTCATGAAAGTTTGATAACTAAATAGAAAACAAAAGTTGATGGGTTAACCAAGAATTAACTCAGTTAACCCGTGAAACCAGGTTAACCAGTCAAACCCGGGACATGTGTCATGAAAGTCTGATAATTAAATAGAAAAAAAATTTAACATTAACAAACTAAATTAAACAAAAAAAATTAATTAAAAAAAAAACTTCGGGTTACCTTGTCGAACCAGGTTAACCCGTTAAACCCGGGATCCATGTCATAAAAGTCTGATAACTAAATAAAAAAAATTAACATTAACAAAAGAAAAAAAAATGGACGGATTAACCCGTAAAACCAGGTTAACCCGTCAGACCTGGGATATGTGTCATGAAAGTCTGATAACTAAATAGAAAGAAATTTAACATTAACAAACTAAACTAAATGAAAAAAATTAATTGAAAAGAAAAAAAAAATCCGGGTTAACTCGTGAAACCAAGTTAACCTGTTAAACCCAGGATCAATGTCATAAAAGTCTGATAATTAAATTAAAAAAATATTAAAATTAACAAACTAAATTAAAAAAAAGAAAATTTATTAAAAGAAGAAAAACAAAGAAAGAAAAAAAAAGCTAAAGGCATCAAAAAAGAAAAAATTAAAAAAAATGAAAAAAATAGCTTAAACTAAATTAAACAAAAGAAAATTTATTAAAAGAAAAAAAACAAAGAAAGAAATAAAAAAGCTAAAGGCATCAAAAAAGAAAAAAAATGAAGAAAAATAGCAAAAAAAAAAAAAAACAACTCAGCCTATCACTATAGATTATTACAGCGAAAGGCTTAGTAGTTTTAGTATATTTCTAATGGTAATAAACAGGAATCGATCAATCCTAGCTTGTGTAGGAAATGAGGCCGATTTCTTTTGGTATAGACAAATTGATACATGCAAATAACACAGTTCTTGGCCATACCATTCAAGAGACACACACCCTCTTGGTTCGTGCGACTCGTGAGGCCGTCCCCAGATTATTTTCCTTTGTTAATTCCCTGTTCTTGGTGCAAAAATAATTAGGATACAGGGTTAGTTAGTGTATAGCTCACTTTGATCAACTCCATTGCAACTACTTCCTGTCTTACTTCACAGTACTGTAGTGTCAACCAGAGCCATTCCAACCACAATGTCTATTAACATGATCAAATTCCTCCTACTTTCACCCTCTTTCTTCATCTTTTACCCTTCAGTAGTCATATCCCAGACCACACCTTCATCTGATGGCAGCCATGGGAGATGGGATCTTTTGTCTGAAAGTGTAGGCATCTCAGCTATGCACATGCAACTTATGCATGACAACAAAGTTGTAATTTATGATCGCACAGATTTTGGCCCCTCCAACATCTCCCTCCCCGGTGGCCTCTGCCGTGCTGACCCCTACGACGACGCCCTTAAAATAGATTGCACTGCACACTCCATCCTTTACGATACTATCACTGACACCTACCGTCCCCTAATGATCCAAACAGACACTTGGTGCTCTTCTGGGGCAGTTCTACCCAATGGAACCCTAGTCCAAACTGGGGGTTTCCATGATGGTGACAATGTAACACGCATGTTTACTCCATGCACAAATGACTCGTGTGATTGGGTTGAGTTCCCGAAGTATTTATCAAGAAGAAGATGGTATGCAACTAATCAAATTTTGCCTGATGGTCGAATTATCATTATTGGCGGTCGTAGGGAATTTAACTACGAGTTCTTCCCTCGCTCTTCTCCTCGTCGAACTTTTCAGCTCAGTTTTCTAAGGGAAACTAGGGAGGGTGATGTTGAGAACAATCTCTACCCGTTCGTCCACCTCTTACCAGATGGGAACTTGTTCATCTTTGCTAATACAAGATCAATATTGTTTGATTACAATCAGAACCGTGTGGTTCGAGAGTTTCCCAGCATCCCAGGAGGAGACCCTCGCAATTATCCTAGTACTGGATCATCAGTTCTCTTGCCTTTAGATGAGAATGAATACAGAATTGACCCTGAAGTTTTGGTTTGTGGAGGTGCACCAAATGGTGCATTCCAGCTAGCTGCACGTGGAACCTTTGTTCGTGCGACTCCCACATGTGGGCGACTCAGGGTCACAGATCAAAACGCGAGCTGGGTCATGGAAACCATGCCGATTCCACGAGCAATGGGTGATATGCTACTTCTTCCGACTGGCGATGTTATTGTAATCAACGGTGTTCAATTAGGCACTGCTGGATGGGAACTTGGACGCCTGCCGGCAACAAGACCAGTCATCTACCATCCATCCCATCCGTCTGACCAGCGTTTCTCAGTCATGCCACCATCACCACGTCCAAGAATGTATCATTCAGCTGCAATTCTCCTCGCTGATGGCCGTGTTCTTGTTGGTGGCGGCAACCCTCATGTTTACTATAACTTCACCAACGTAGTGTACCCAACAGACTTAAGCCTGGAGACCTTTTCACCACCCTATTTATCAACTGATTACGCATCAGTAAGACCTGTGATCTTGTCCGTAGATGGGACTATAAGTCGTGGGCAGAGATTTTTGGTGAGTTTCTCTGTGGAAGAGTATTTAACACAAAGCGTATTATCGGTAAGAATAGTTGCGCCATCTTTTACTGCACACTCATTTTCCATGAATCAAAGGATGGTGGTGCTGAAGATTGATGACATTATATATGATGATACATCATCATATACTTCGAGTGTTTTTGGGCCATCGTCAGCTGAGATTGCTCCACCAGGGTACTATATGCTGTTCGTTGTGCATTCTGGTATACCTAGTTCTGGTGTGTGGGTGAGGATACAGTGATGGGGTTGGAGGGTTGTGTTAAATTAGCCTCCCATCTCTACTCGGAATTAATCAAAATGATTAATTTTTTTTTTTTGTTAAAACTTGGAATTTGCAATCACTCCTTGATAAATCAAAGCTATATATTTATTGTGTGATGTTTTCTTTGTTTAATTTTCTTGGGTTGGGCCGGATTTGTTGCCATTGTTGGGCTTAATCCAGGATTTGATTCATTTTCTCTTCTAGCCTAGGTTAAGTTTCCAACTTAAGCCTTTTAAATGAAATAAATTTTCTTTTTTTTTTCATTGAACCGAACACTTCAATTACCTAATTTCTATAAAAGAAATATATTAAAAATGTATTTTTTTTATCATCCAAAATCATATGGCACTGCAAAAACCGGAGATATATAAAGCTGTAGTAAATAAATGTTTTTCAAGGAAGATTGCTTTTCAAGTATTATTTTTTTATAATAGTATTTGATATTATAATAATAATTGTTTTTTAAAATATTTTTTTAATTTTATTTTTAACATCAATACATTTAAATAATCTAAATTTTAAAAAATAATTTTAAATTAAAAAATTCAAAATTTTTAAAAACAAGTGCACAATCAACCACAAAAACAAATACAGACTTAAACCATCAAGGTTGTGTTTTTTAATTTTCTATAGATTTTATCCATCACCCATCTAAATAATATTTTTCCTTGTTCACTAATAAATCGACTAATTAAACTCATGTTTCTATAATTAATTCAATCTTCCGATCCAATTGGAGACAGACGCTTATGAAGAGATTGGTTAGGCTTAAAAAAAAGTTGCTTAGATTTATCATAGCTTGTTTATTTTATTTCTTTTTTCAAGAATCCTATTTCCTTTTATCGGATAAAAAATGCTAATGATCTCGACTGACCCATTATACCCTCATATTCTTAATTTTCTATATAAATTTTATCCTTCTACATAATTATTTTTAGCATGTGTCATTTAAATTAATGGTATTAGATAAAACACAAGAACATCAAAAACACAGAAAAGGTATAAATTTTTTATTTTTTATTTTTTAAAAAAAACAATACATGTCAAAATGCGAGTAAAATAAGGCAGGCTAGCCATTGTCATGTAAACGGAAAAATACCCGGCTAGCTAGATCGGTTCTTCATGGCCTCTTTTTTATTCAAACTGATTAGGACTCTGTTGAACAATCTCCACTTATCTAGAAGACTAGAATGACAAAATCGTTTTTCCCTTGTCTCGTGCCAGTTTTTCACGATTTTACATGAGGTTTTAGATTCTTGAGGGAGTAATTTATGAGATGGAAGAAATTCAAGAGAAGTGTGAATGTTACCTCCATTGAATTATTATCCACCAAAGAAATTTTGAACACCAAATCTCAGAATTCGAAAAGAAGTAAATTTTGTGCAAGTTTTTAGTCTTGACATGAACAGTTTGTTTTTGGCTATAGAAATCGGAAAAATACGCTTTGTGGTGTATATGAAAAATGTATATTTTTTGTTTAATATATGATATCTTTGTTGGTAAAAAGAAAAAAGAAAAAAGAAAAAAAAGAGCAAATTCTCTTGAATAGTGACTTTGGGACACCAAATTAATGTTGTTTGAATAAAAATTAGGTCAGACTAGTTAAATACCTTGGCGGTGCTGTGAACTTTTTCAGAGAAGGGCGTGTCGATGCCATGACAAAAAGGGAGGAGCCACCCTTGTGGTTTGTTTATAGAAGAATTTGGACCTTTAACTCTTCTAGTATGATTTTGTCTGTTGTTTCTCTCGTCACTGACCTTTCATGTCAATAATAGACATCATATGTTCGTTAACTTCAGAACCTATACAGTTAGTTGAGATGATATAAGCTAGCCCGAACATTTATGTTAAACTAAAAACACCAAAAACAATATACATCAAATGTCACGATCCCTTAGCTTGATGCATGCCCCATATGAATTAATAAAATACTTTAAAGAATGAGGAAAAACATTGCAAAATCTTCTAGGCTATATATATGCTTGTTGTTCTCATGGTTTAATCATGTTTTTTATATAAATATTTTTTATTTATTTTTAAATTATTTTGATATGATAATATTAATTTGAAAAAAAGCTCCTATCTTAAATATTCCTCTTATATTTTGATAAAGTAACCGAGAGATGCTTCGTATAAAAGACAGCATATTAAAGATATAAATGAAAAGAAAAGGAAAGAAAGAAATCCATTTGGTGTTGTTAGATCTTAGTGAACGTTTGAAAACGTGGTTGTACTCGTGTTTTTAAAAAAATTTAATTTTTTTTGTTAAAAATTAATTTTTTTTGTATATTTTGAATCGTTTTGATACGCTGATTTAAAAATTAATTTAAAAAAAATAAAAAAAAATATTATTTTAATGTATTTCGGTACAAAAACACTTTAAAAAACAACCACAATTATGTTCCCTATCAAGCTCTTAATAAAATATCATAGGATAACGAAAAGAAAAGGGTCAAAAAGAGAGATTTAATTATTATTATTTTCCTTACAAGGCATGAAGAGTCAATTGGAAAGATAATATAAATAGAGAAAAGTAACGAATCTTTAACAACAAAAATTATCTTGCTTGCTTTTGGTAGACCTTTTTTATATAAAATATTTCATTTTGTGGGGGAATGAGATGAACCTTTTCTTCTCTAGAGGTAGAAATCAATAACTCGGCTCTGTCATCACAAAATAGAGAAGATAGAAAGGGATGGATTTATTCATGAATGTAAGGATATGTGATCGAACAAAAATATCCATTGGGTCGGGCCAGCACCATGAGAAATTAAAACCGAAATCTTTTTCTGGATAGTTTTGTTTACAAAAATACAAAAAAATCAATTCAGTTTGGATTTGATTTTAATTATTTTTTTAAAATACCCTGATCTAAATTGATAAACCCATTATAAACTAAAAGTTTATTAGATAAAATTTTGTAAAAAACAACCCAGTTAAAAGCCTATAAATTCAAATTAGATTTATTGATTTAATTTTTCTCATTTAATTTTAAAAAAATAGATTTTATAGATTTTTTCTGTTTAGACCGAACCATTTGAATCAATATTCATCTCTATAATTAGAGCTCATTTGATATTGTTGTTGTGATTAACATCAAAACGATCTAAAAATATAAAAAATTGATTAAAATCAAAGAAAAAAATCAAATTCTTTTTAAAATAATTTTTGAAATTCAAGAATAAACATACTCTTAATAATTAAATACCTCGATAAAAAAAAAGACTAACAAATTCCAATTTCGTAAAAATGGCAAGGCCTCTCTCACCTGGCTCTACTACCTGCCCACTTACACGCCCCGTCGTCTTCTGATTTCTCATCCCGCGTTAACCCTTCGCCGGTTTGTCTCCGTCCAGGCTACCATATCTAACTTTGAATGACAATATTAGTAATTAATATAAACTTCATGCCCCTTTAATGCTCTCGCAACATTACTTATTGGAAGATAAAATGGCAAGACGTATCTGGTAAGTTTTAATTTAGTTCATCTTTTATTTTTCTTGTTATTTATTATATAAAATCGTATCTGGTAAGTTTTATTTTAATTCCTCTTTTATTTTTCTTGTTATTTATTATATAAAATCTATAATAACAGCTAATTTTTAAAATATTTTTAATTTAACCTGTTTTTTTATATTTCTCAAGAGTCCACATACTTCTACAAATGGATTTTGAGTGTGTTTGGCTTGGTAATTTAACTTGTTTTTTATTAAAAATTATGTTTTTTTAGTCATTTTAATGTGCTAGTATCAAAAATAAATTTTTTTAAAATAAAAAATATTATTTTAATATATTTTCAAGTGAAAAAACTTTAAATAACAATTACTACCACATTCTTAAACACTCTTATTCATATAATATATGTTTAAAATAAAAATCTTTTTGTTTTTATAGATAAAAAACATTAAGAGTTGAAAAAAGAAAAAAATATTTTCTATTCACTCCTTCCAAAAAAGAAAAAGAAAAAGAAAAATTAAAACACTTTCGGTGCAAGTCACATCAACATGGAGGAAAGTTGACAGCAACGATGTGAACAGAGAGAGCATTCTCACTGTTGTTGATTTCACACTTGGATTTCTTCCTTCTTCTTTTTTTCGCCTCCCTCGTTCTCTGATTCGTGCCCAGTCATGGCTCTTACACCCTTAATCCCACCAGTTAGGAGAGGATATGTGTTATGACAAAGCAGCGTTTCTTGCTCTCTCTGTTGTCTTTGCTGTCTGTTTCCTACTTATCCATTGCAGGTGTAACCCTGTCAGTTGGCCAACCCCTCTCTACAACCCGAGCACTATTAGCTCCGGTAAAAACAATAATAGTAATAATATTATTTATTAATAATAATTTTTATTTTTATTTTTTGAATTATTATTTTTTAAAATTATTTTATATTGTTAGAACTGTTTTTTTTTAATTTCATTTATCTTAATCCCATCATATAATTTTACGAGAATTGAACTTGATGATTTTTTTAGATTGGATGTTTTGAGTTTAATGACTCGAGCTGTGAGTTTTAAAAAATAGCATATTTTGTAAAAAAAAAATTATAATTTTTTTTTATTTTTAATTAGATTATTTCAGTCACATAATCTAAGTACAGCCTCGCAGCGAAGCGCAGGTGCGAAGGCTAGTTCATATCTATAATTATATACAGTAAGTTCTCTAATGTATATTTTTTAATTAATATGAGTGTTTGAGCCAGCTTGTGCGTAACTCGACTAATCTCATGAGCCCTAAAATTAACGACCATGTAAGCCTCCAGTGGCCTTAGGGTTTGTAGAACTCGAACTAGTGACCTCTAGGGAGCAAACCTAGAGCCTGACTAATTGACCTATACCTCTTAGAGTTTTTCTAATGTATTTTTTATTTATAAAAAAGTGGAAATTAAAGTAGAAATTTTAAAAATATTAATAAATGGTCTAATCACATAATTAGACGAGCTCGTTATACCTTTTAAAGATTACTTTGAAAAAAAAACAGTGTACTTTATTCTTAGGTTTTTAAGAGTATGAGAATTGAAATAGAAAAAAATCATTATAAAAAGCACTAAATTCACATTATCCGAATGGCAAAACCTAGTAATTAAAAGAAACTCCATAGCCTTTCTAGTACCAGCCATTGTTAGACCAATTCATTAAGCTTTCCCTCCCTCGAGTAAGCAAACTCGACTTTTCCTAGCCTCGAAAAGTCTCTGTCAAGTCTTGATTCCCAAATAAACTAAATATAAAAAATTAAAGCAAGACAAGAGAAATTTGAAGATAGAAAAATAGAAAGAAAGTGAAGGAAAGTGAGAGAAAATTTTAGCCAAACACAAAGAAATAGAAAAAAGAGCGAAAGAGAGAGAGCTAAACAGTAGACAGAGAGTATGAAGCACATTTTCAAGAAGTTACACATAGGAAGCAACAACGAGTCATCACCAAATCGAACAAGTAACGACACCGCCACGAGCGCATCGACACCTCCACCACCGCCACCATCATGTTCCTCCGATCACCGAGCTGCCGGAACCGGAAATTCACCGGCGAATCCTCCATCAACATCGCCTTCACCGGCGACGACAGCGCAACCGTTGGCGTTTGGTAATCGGACGGATTACTTTGCGTCAGAGGAGGACTTTCAGGTGCAATTAGCGTTGGCGATTAGCGCGTCGAATTCGGAGTTTAGAGATGATACGGAGAAGGATCAGATACGTGCCGCGACGTTGTTGAGTTTAGGAGGAGGGAATAATCGGATTGATGTGGGCAGAGAGAAAGGAGAGGGAAAAGTGGAGGATTTGTCGAGGTATTATTGGGTGAGTTCATTTTTAATAATAAGTTCTTGATTTTCTTGTTTCTTTAATTTATTTTTTAGTGAATGAGGTTGAATTAGGGTTTTAATTGCTTCCTTTCCTTGTTTCTTTAATTTAAGTTTTAGTGGATGGAGTTGAATTAGGGTTTTAATTGCTTCTTTTTTTGTGGTTGAACTAGTTTTTGGTTAATGAGGTTCAGTGTTTGGAATATGTGTAATTTAGTGATCAATTAAGGGAAAATGAAGATAAATTAAATATTATTATTGAGTCCGGTTATTGTAAGTAATTTAGTTCCGAGTTTAGTTGAATTAAGAAAATCTAGTCAATTTGAGCGTTTTTTAGGTCTTCAATCCGGATAACTATAGTGGATGAGCTTGGGAGTTGCTAAATTGTTTCTGCTTATTGTAAGTTACTGTGTCAAATTTAGCTTAATTAGGGAAATTTAGTCGATTTGAGCTGTTTTTTAGTCTTTGATGTGGTGAATTGTAGTGCATGAACTTTGGGGTTATTAAATTTGTGGGAAGAAAGATTAAAGTGTCTGAATTTTGGAGGTGAAGTGCTCAGTCAGTTTTGGATACCATGAGTTGTTGAGAATGAGTTTGAAGTTGAGTGTTTTATTTTGGTTTTGGTTATTGATCGCGGGTGTTTGTGCAGAGGAATTTATTTTTAAGGTTGCATGACAGAGTTTTGTTTAGTTTACTGTTAAGCTACGGAAAATCTAGTTGGATAAAATGTGCATGAGTTTCCTACATGTTCATTTGTAGTATGTAAGGCTTGACCATAATGTTTTCCTGTTTGCCAGTTTTCTTGCTGTTTATGTGCACATTATGTTGGATTGAAGTGTCAAGGAAAATTGCTTTAAGACTTTCTGGTTGTTTTTTTTAACAACCATTAGTTTGTAATAACTTGGGCATACATTGATTCAAACATGCAAAAACTTTGAGTTAATGAACTTTAAATTGATGTAACTCATCTATCAAACTATGTCAAAACTTATCTGGCCAAAAAGTCCAAGTTTGGTGGTAGTTAGTGAAGATAAACTCGTGTTGGATGGTCAGCTGAAGCAATCCTCCCAGAGATGTTGTTAGCAACAATAAAATTTTGGTTCTGTTAAATATAAAATAATTTGGTTCTATTAAATTAGCTATAATGCTGTGCGCAAAACATAAAAAAACTTCATGCTAAGCTACACCCTGGAACATTTCACATTAGAGCCTTCTTAAGGTCAATGGATTTTGAAGATATCTCATGGAAAGTGAAAATTGGCAAAGGAACGAGTTTCATTTACAATAATCTTGATATACATGATGTAGTTGATGAAGGTTGTGTAGGCGCTTCATAAATGATAAATGTGCAGCACACCTGGAACTTTTCCAGCTTCATTTAAGGTTTCTGTGAATGTGTGCTATCAAATAATGCTTTCCTAGTTTTATTTCCCTTGATCCGAGTTGGATTGCTTCACCAGGAATATAACGTTCTTGATTATGGGGAGAGAGTGATGGATGGTTTCTATGATGTGTTCTGCACAAGCTCAGCAGTTCAAGGAAAAATGCCATCCCTCATGGACCTAGAAACAAATGCTGGCGGTTCTGGTTTTGAAGCAGTAATAGTTAATCGAAAAGTTGATCCTGCCTTGGAAGAGCTGATGCAAATTGCACAATGTATTGCATTAGACTGGCTTGCAACCGATGTTACTATTTTGGTGCAGCAGCTGGCTGAACTTGTTACAGGACACATGGGTGGCCCAGTAAAGGATGCCAACTTGATTTTGGCAAAGTGGATGGACAGAAGCACAGAGTTAAGAACTTCTCTTCAAACTAGTGTATTGCCTATTGGGTCCATAAATATTGGTCTGTCTCGACATCGAGCGTTGCTTTTCAAGGTCAGCAACATACTTCCATTAGTGACTGCCTGAGGGTTTTGTTGTTGCAGCAATCTTGTATATTTTAAGTTAGGCTGCTTGGAATTGCTATATTCATAATTTTTGTTTGCCTGGATCTAGGTGTTGGCTGATACCATTAAGTTACCTTGTCGACTGGTGAAAGGTAGTCATTACACTGGCATTGAGGACGATGCTGTCAATATAATAAAGTTAGAGGATGAAAGGTTGTGGCTTGTCCTTGCTGTATGTTTTTATATCTATGAGCTCATTCTTTATCCTTTCCGTGTCTGCCAATAGTTTTTAATTCTCAAGATGACCATCTTCTTTGCATATGCAAGTAGGTTTCTTTTAGTGTATTATTCTCTCTTATTCTATACTGCTTCTGTTTAGGTTTTAGTCCAATGTGTAATCAACTCTTTCTACCTTTTGTAGTGAAGTCATTCTTTGAATGAAAACTTCAAACTGCTACAGGGATATAGAAAGTAAGTTGATAAGACTGACTGACTGGGAAGAGGATTATTGTTGGACCCCCTCAAGTACCTAATGTACAATGCTGACTGCAGGATCCTGTTTAGAAGTAATTGGTGGAAGAAATTACATGTTTTATTTTTTTTCCATGGCCACATCTTATACATTGATGGAATGTTTTGTTACACGTTGCAGATTTTCCTTGTACATGTGCTATTTTTCTTAAAATCTCTACCAGTTTCACTAGAATGAATTTCTTTTGCTCTGGTTGGGTCAAGGAGGAACCTGCTATTTTTGGTTGACTGTTCATTAGTTGCTTTCTTAGTTAGGAATGGGGGTCAGGCTTTGGTAATAAGCATTTGAAATAATGCAAGACATGCTTGTATAGACTAAGAGAATTGAGTTTGTCACTTGATTTTACAGACCAAGTATGACCCACAATGTAAAGGCTTGGATCCCTGTTTGAAAGGTCATGGAAAAGTACATGTCCTCTATGCCTCATTAATGCAGAGACACAAAAGCAGGGGCGTATATACGGGTCCTTTCTGGCTGTCGCAATCAATCCTTGTTTATGCTATAATTGTTGTGTGCAACTTATTGTTTTCTTCTTTTCAATTTCTTTTATGGCCATTTCTGTTTATAAAGGTGTAGTTTTGCTTACTTGCTGTTAAATAACTAAAAATCCAATTTGTCAAATCAATGCAACATCATATGCACAGATTTTGTTGGAGACACTGGAGCTATTCTTTCATGTTCTTGTAAAAATGCTCACCTGCATTTCTGTGTCCTGTCTGTGTATGGTAGATGAAAAATATTTGTGTGTTTTCACTTGTAACTATATTTTTTCTGCCTTCAGAGAGTTTTTGGTTGATCTCATGGCAGCTCCCGGTACACTTATACCAGCTGATGTTCCTAGTGCAAAAGACACTACCTTTAAGATCCCTGCTCCTCGCTCTAATGAAACTGGAGTGGTTTTTGCTAGATCAAAACCATTAACTGGCGAAGGCACTAGTCAGAACTCTTCAGTGGATGGCATTTCGCCTTTGGATAGAATATTATGTTCTGAAAATGCAGAATCCCTGCCTTCTTTCTCTGGTTCAAGTAACAATGCTGGTGTTGGTTCTTCTGGAGTGTCAAATAAAACAGCTCCTACAAATCAGCTTGGTAATATAGCTTCCACAGCCTTTGGGACTTCTGTATACAAAGGGAGTCGTGGGGTGCATGCAATTGGTGATGGTTTGCGGATGAATGTTAATGTAGTTCCATATGTTCCTAATACCTCAGAGGATTCTAAAAACCTTTTTGCAGATCTTAATCCATTCCAGATCAAGGGAACTGGCAAAAGTTTCATGCACAACAAACCTGCAGAGAATAAAATTAATGAGTTTCAAGGACGGAAAAATAACCCCGTTCCCAGCCCACCTGCACCATTGATGTGGAAGAATCGATTTGCTTACAATGAGGTGCCTAGAAGAAAAGATAATGATAATGTGGAGGGCCTTTATCCTAGAATCAATCGGGAACCTAATAATTATAATCACTCCTCCTTAGCTTCCACCAGTTTGTCTGAAAAAGTTTATCCACAGGGTTTCAAGTCATCCAGTAATTTAAATACATCCAATAGAGAAAGTGACACCAGGAATTCTGCGAGCAGTGCCAGTTCAGAATTGTCATCATATACTAATCAAGGCTACAGTTTGCCTTCTGTTGAGGAAGTAAACTCAAATTTTGAAGAAAAACTCTGGGATGCAAAGAATTTGCAAAATGACATGGAAGCCTCGGTTAAAGAAAGTGAAGACAATGAAATTGGTTTCCATGACCGTAGAAAGTGCATACATGACAGATTTATGGGGACCAATCTAAAGCTGAAGGGTCCAGAAAGTCCTGGCACATCAGTTGATTCCAGCACTCACAGGGTTGATCGAATATTGGATGACGTAGATGTAGGTGATGAAATTTGCTGGGAAGATTTGGTTTTTGGTGAAAGGATTGGACTAGGTAATGCAAATGGCTGGTCATATTGTGTTGGAATTGATCGTGGATTCACTATTTCTGAATTGCTTCTACATAATCATGTGCATACATGTGTGTGTGTGTGTGTGTGTGAGCATGCACATGCACACTCACGTACAAAACCAATGTGTAATATGAAATATGCATCTAGTTATCTTTAACATAAAATATTCTTTATAATATTTTCCCTTGTTTTCATGAGAATTTGTCTCATGCTATTGACTTGAGAAAAAAAAATGATTAAGGTCTTAATTTTCTTGTGGAGGTCAGAAACTCTTTGCTTTCCTTCTCATTTGTGTCTTAAGCAGGCATGATTATAAGGAGGATTAATGTCTGAAGACAGTTTCTCACATGTTTTCTTGTGAATAGGTTCATATGGGGAGGTCTATCACGCTGATTGGAATGGCACGGTGAGCCTGACTTTCTTCATTTAATTGTTCTTTACTTTTGTATTTTAGCTCAAATTTATTTATTAGAAATGTGGAAAATCTGTCTCATTTTTCTCTTGATATCCTGGTTTTATCTTAATCAATTGATGTCTAAATTTGATTGTTTATTTTCTCTGATTATTCTCTCTTTGCACTATCTCAAGTGGGTTGCTGTTGTGGAGTTTACCATGAAAGATAACTGGAGATAAATGTAGTGCCATAAATGTTGGTCAAATTTTGAAAATCTACATTGACTTGAAACCGAAACATGTGTTTTAAATTAACCTGGATATGTGGTTAGAGAAGAACGTTCTTCATTGATGTCTAAATATAGTGGTTAATTGTTCTGTTACACTAATTACTAGCATAAGTGCTTGCTTGCTGAATTTTGGAAGTTTGGTGGGAGAAATAGACTTGTAATTTCTAATCTTCTAGCTGGTGGATTGTTGTTAAATCACAGGAGGTTGCTGTGAAGAAGTTCTTAGACCAGGATTTCTCAGGTGCTGCTTTGGATGAATTCAAAAGAGAAGTAAGCAACAATTCAGCTTTCCTAATATTCATATAATAAACCTATTTCCAGTTACCATTTAGCCACATGAAACCAAAAGATACAAAACATAATGGCACTGACATAGTAAATGCCCTGTATGGCCATGCATGTGGCTATAACCTTCTCTTGGTAGTGCCATGTCCTGTTGTACTTAAAGTTGGATTTAACAGCACTTGATAATCGTTTGATTTCCCACTTTCTTTTCCATCAAGATCTTGGGAAATATTTGACTTGTAAAAATTGATTTAGTGTCATTTGAGTTGTCTTCGTCATTCAGCACATGCACTTATCTAAAGAAATCTGGGCGTGCCAGAGATCATATTCATTACTTTTTAGTTCAAAATCATTGACCAAATCTTTGATTTCTGTTCTGTTATGTAAGGTTCGAATAATGCGTAGATTGCGTCATCCAAACGTTGTTCTTTTTATGGGTGCTGTTACTCGACCTCCAAACCTGTCTATCATCACAGAGTTTCTTCCAAGGTATATAATTATGTGCTTCATTTTGTTGTCTCATCTTAATGTGATAAACTTTTTTTGAAGCAACAGTGAATGGTAGCCATCTCTGTGATTTCGTCTATGTGTAGGGTATTGATACTTGGTTACATGCTTATGTATGCTTCAGCTGACAGTTTCTTGAATAATATTTTGGTTTTCCAGAGGAAGCTTATACCGTATTCTACATCGTCCTCAGTGTCAAATTGATGAGAAGCGTAGAATAAAGATGGCTCTCGATGTGGTATGAATTATCAGCCATTTATTCTTTTAAATTTGTACTTTACACCCTTTTGTTAGATTTCAAATCCCTTCTTGCACTGCAGGCAAGGGGCATGAACTGCTTGCATGCCAGTACACCAACAATAGTTCATCGGGATTTGAAGTCGCCAAATCTTTTGGTTGATGAAAACTGGACTGTCAAGGTATGGAACTTTATTGTCACCTGACTTCCTTTTGTTTGTTGTTCTGATTTATCTTTCTTTTCATAATAATTAGTACTGCAAAAACTGGACACGCATGTAGGTGGCTACTGGTTCAAATTTAAAAAATGGGGGTGAACTGTTAGATTAATTATTACTTGTAATTTTTTAGGGTGCAAAAAGTGGGTGCAAAAATAATTTCTAAGATTGTTTGTTAGGAGGTTAAAAACCATGTGTACCAGTCGGTCAGCTATAATAAAATTAAAAAAAAAAAAAAAATATTAAGTGATGTAATATTAGAAGGTACCACTAACAAGGGTAAGTGAAAGAGAGGATGAGGTTGAAGGGTAATTTTAGATGACAGTTATCAATGACAGTTCTTAGATATCTAATATTAAATGGTGTCATTGAAGGAAAAATACCATAGAAGCTCTCTGGGTAATTTTATTCAAATCTTATTCTGTCTTTTGGTGTTCTTAATAGCTAGCTAGTTTAAAGGAGGATCATATGAGCTGTACACACCCACTGATTTTTGTTTACCCAGCCTTGTCACTTGCAGCTTGTATTTGGCCAGAAAGTCCAATGTGATGGTTTATTTGTTGAACTCTGGTTTTCTTCAATCAGTTGATTTTTTTTATAAGAGACTATATGTGACAAGTTGCTCAAAAGTTGAAGATACAAATCATGAAGAAGCAAATAATAGCCTGCAGTTAGAATTAGTTTTGGGTGTAGTTTTTGACTGATTTTGCGGTTTCCTGGCAGGTTTGTGATTTTGGGCTCTCACGCTTGAAGCATAACACCTTTTTATCATCCAAATCAACTGCAGGAACGGTGAGAATTTTATTTTCCGGCTAATATTCAGAAAAAATAGCTTTCATGGCTGAAGGGAGTGGATGCATTGTTTGTCTATTATTTCTAATTGAGTTGTCTTTGCTTTGTTAGCCTGAGTGGATGGCACCTGAAGTTCTCCGTAATGAACCCTCAAATGAGAAGTGAGTTGATTTTTCCTCTTTACTGCTTTCAGATTTTTTACCAACTTTCTTGCACTTCCACCACCTCTAAGCTGGGTCGATTTCTTCTAGTTTTTCAATGCTCTGTTTTATTGATAAGAGCATGGTAGAACAGCCTATGAAACTCTGCTCCATGAGAAGCCATTTGAGTACAACTATTTTCTCCTGCTTTGCACTGAAATTATCGTTGATAATATTAATTTGAACCCATAATTAACAGCATTATCTCATGATTGAGCATTACTATCCCCTCAAAAAGGGAGAAATTATTAGGTAGTCTTGAGTCCAACACATCGCCCATGGATTAGGCCAATAAACACAACACAGACAAATCTACCCAATAATTATCTCGTGATTGAGTATTACTGCCCCCCTAAAACAGAGGGATCATCTAGAGTCATGTTTTCTAGGTTCAAAAAATAATCTTTTCTTGAATGATGCCTAAATTGCAGTCTGTTGGTTTCTCCAACTGTGACATATATGTAATTGCATACTATAATTAACTGTATTTATGCTGTGTGGATTCCCCTTTGTAGTTGGGACTTGGGAATACCAATTGTTACTTGCAGCATTAGTCATTGGGACAAAACTAGCTTTAAAATGACCATATAAATGGAAAACCAACTACAGTTCTATCATCTGTTGCCTAGGAGAAAGGTTTTCACTGGTGCTCTGGCGTCATGTATAAATTTATTTATTGGATCACTGTACTAAATAGGTAATTTGTTTCTTCTGTTGAGTGTGCAGGTGTGATGTATATAGCTTTGGAGTGATTCTTTGGGAACTTGCTACGCTAAAATCACCATGGAGTGGGATGAACCCTATGCAAGTTGTGGGTGCAGTTGGTTTCCAGAACCGTCGTCTTGAAATCCCCAAGGAAGTTGATCCCTTGGTTGCAAGGATAATTTGGGAATGTTGGCAGACGTAAGTTGAGAGGAAAATTTGTAAATTAGTTCCTAATGCCATCCCTTCATTAACACAAAATCAGTCACTGATGGCTGGCTCTCTTTGTTGTGCTTTTCTCCAGGGATCCAAACTTGCGCCCCTCATTTGCAGAGCTGGCAGTCGCTCTCATGCCTTTGCAGCGGCTGGTTGTCCCCTCACATCTAAGATCAATTTAGCCCACCTCCGCAACAAGAGATTTCAGTAAATTCTACACCTCGAGATGTCTCAGTTTTGCAATTGTGAATATGGAGACATTCTGTTATTGGCCTTTGGTTAGGCGCCATTGTATGAAATCCCAAAAAAAAAAAAACAAAGAAAGAAAGAAAAAAGAAAGAAAGAAAGAAAGAAAACAAGGAGAAAGAAAAGATTAGAAAAATTGGAGGCAGTGTTTTGTGCAAGTAATATACTTGAGCTGCTGCTGCTGCCAAATGAGCATAGCAGCTCCTTGTACAGTTCGGTTTCCATGAATGTGCATTAAGGAATTGGAACTACTTTACAGGTGTGTTATGACCTTGGGACATTTGTCATTTTAAAATAAAATTGCAAATGTGAGTGTTACACATCTTCGAGATTATTGTTCACATTCTCTTGACTCTCTTTGGCTACCAAGGATATTGTCCTGACGAGATTGATGGGGAAGGCAACGATGAATTAAGCCAAAGATGCTCTATATTATTGACTTGAGGCGGATTAGCCGTGTTACAAATAACACCTTGGGCAAGCTTCTTTCTATGGCTATATTTTCAAAACTCTTGCGCCCTTGCGCAAGGAATCATCTAACCTATGCCCCAATATTCGCTTCTTTCCATGGCTATATTTTCAAAACTCTTGGCACTCCCATCACCTTGCAAGGAAATTATCTAACCGATGCTCCATTAGTAATATATGAACTTGGAATTTAGAATCGGATTTTCAAGTTGGAATTACAAGAAATCTTGAGATAAAATTGGACAGGGCCGCGGCTTGCGCAGCCCCCTTTGCCACAAATTTTGACGTAGGATCTCCCACTTGGGGAGACCTTAAGCCAGCACCCATCCTCAGTGCAATGGACATCACTGACCTAGGCCATGGACCTTCTTGATCGCCCATCGACCTCGTCCAGGTAAGTATGGAGCATGTTGCTTCGAGCTTCTTATTTATAGATACATTCCTTGCTTAAACGTTGTCTTTTCTTTGTGTGGGATTGTAAAGTTGAGCGTACAACGCTTCACTGCATTCCCAATGCACCTGCACACGCATTTTCTCTAGTCCAATGAGTTATATTTAATACCGAGTAGAGATATGTTGATGCCTACAGAACTGATTGATTGTATGGTAGAGAATCAAAATCCAGAATTAGTGAAGGTTGTAAGTAAAGCATTTCCATCCCAAGTATCTGTTCCCAAAAATGAGCTTCAAAGGTTGATTTGGTGAGAGAATTTGGGCAGCTTCCTCCGACGCTTTGTATCGAGACCTTGATCAATGCATCATATCCCCAATCTCGTGACAATTGATGATAATCTGACTTGGAACAAAAGGGAAAAAAAAAGAACAATAACCTATCAGAAATTACCAAGGAGAAAATGCTGTTCACCTTGAAAGAAAAATAGCCAGCAGCTCATTGTTATTAATACAGTGAATAGAATCTAATTTATACTAAGAAGGAATACATACCTATGCGTATTTGACAGTACCAAGCAATGTATGACAGCAGATTACAATGCCATAGAACTTGTTCAGACACAAAATAATGGCATATCACATGTTGCTTATTAAGTCAGATACTGATATGCAGTTGCAGAGCTAAGGATTAAGGCTTTTACTCTGCTAGTAAAAAAAGATGGAATCTAAAAGCAGGAACTTGTTATCCAAATATATTTCACATCGATAAATTATGTTATACCAGAAGAGTGAGGGAGTATATTATATAAAGGGCGTTTCGAGAACTGAAGTAGATAAATAAATGTATAATAATGATAATTATATATGGATGAGCCCATTTAAATCTTAAGCTTTTAGTTAATGTACCGGAAGAAGAAATGATGGAATCAACATAGATAGATCACTTATTATATGAGTATCGAGTTGAGTTTTATCCCCTCCAGCACTTAGAGCTGAGGTTGGTGACTCTGCAAATGATTTGACGGGAATGCTGACAGCACGAGGAGAGAAGACTCGTACAAACTATAAAGACCCTCACAAATTATAAATTCATCGAGAATCGAAGACATATACCAGACTCAGACTATATTTCCACGATAATTATAATGGTCGAAGAGAAGCAAAACTTGAAAAACTGTTCAGTTAGGGTACTTCCCACAAGGAAAAGAACCCTCCAAAAATAAGCGTATGCCGCTGATTGCGGCGCGCACACGGTATTCTTTAGTAAAAGGCGAAAGAATAGTTTGCTTTGTGCTCACCGCGCGGCTGCGTGCTTTTCTCTACCTGTCTGCTCCATTTTTATAGGCACTTGCTCACGGGTTATTTCGTATTGCTCCGATATGGGTTGTCTTATAATCTGTCCTGCATGCCCACAAGCAATGAGACAATCAGACCATTTGATGAAAACAAAAACCAGACAAAAAGGAAAGATATCATGAAAATCAAACTACTGGCGGAATTGAAGAATGTCTGATCAGTGTTTAAAACTAGATATGAACTTCAGCGACCTCTTAGGGATCATAGAGGGGGGAAAACATTCCCCAGTTGAAAAAGAAAAGGGAAAGGACTCTTATGGATCTTGGTTTACACATCCAAATTCTTTATGCTTCCGGGCATCATTGTTTAACCTTCTAGTGATTTCTTGTTCCTCCTAACCATTTATATATGAATCAACTATCAAGCGATGAAGCTACAGTAACTGCTTTCTTTAAATGAAGGTTTGCATGTATGTACTGTCAACTATTATTCAAGGACTCATCCCCATTGCCTACACATTCAAAATTGTGCAAATGCCGATCATAATGACAACAGCAAGAGAAGATTATAAACACAGCATCATTAGATGTTTTCTAGGGGTGATGTTTTCATTTGACACATAAAAAAACAAAAAGTTATTGATGCGTGCACATCACGTATCATTAGATGTTTTCGGATGGGTGTGTGGATGATTGTGGTGGTGAAAAAAAATGTTATGCTGTGCTGTGATATGCGTCTTGATCTTCTTTTTTTTCTTGGGCGGCGTGTGTATGATGATGATGATGATGTCCGGTTTGACGCAAGTTTGATTTTCTTTTTCCCCTTCATCTCTCTCATATGCCTTGATTTTCACGCTATCCATGAAAAAAAGCATAGCTTTGGTATTTTTAAAATATAAAATAAATTATCGTAACTTTAATAAACTAGTTATTAAATTCAAAAAATACATGCAAAGTAAAAAATATTTTTTATGATTTTTTTATATATGAAAATATGCAAATATAATCTATTTTGAGAGACTTGGCCATATATAATAAAAATAAATTGATAATATTTATCCTAATAGCTCAATTAATCACAAATCATCATTAATTAGTCCCCAAACCACATGCATGATTAATAATTTGTTCCAAAAACTAACAATTTATCAAATAAATGGTTTGGGAGTTAGGAATTGACCTTCCAAGGTTGTTGTGGTTGTCTAGGGACTATTGGAAACCTTCCAAGGCTGCTAGGTAATCCCGGCAGCTCGTGGAATCACGTAGAACCGCCACTGTCAATGCGTGGAATCACGTGCTGTCTCTACTAGAGGAGGAGAACCTGGTGAATCTGAAACTCCTCTATCTCCTCTTCGATTCCTCACTAACGGTGCAACAAATAGACAAATGTATAGGGGCTCTGCTCCGTTGAAGTTTGATGTCGGCTCTTGTTTTTTAGACCAGGTCTATCTCTTCTCCCTATTGTTGCCTTTTAATCCTGACATTGGTGGGAGAAAATTGTAAATGATCTGAAACTACTATATCCCCTCTTCGATTCCCCACCAGCAGAGCCACAAACGAATCTCTATACAGGTAGCTTTCCAACATTAAAGTTCAATGTGTGCTCCTATTTTTCAAACCAGATTTATCTCTTCTCCCTACTACTTCGTTTTAATGCTGGTACTGGTGGGAGAAAGTTTTACAACGTATGAAACTACTACTCAGCACAGTCCTCAGCATAAGTGTTTCTCCCTCAACCAGATACTTAACATAAACATTATCAGCATCTTTTAATGGTGACATCTTCTCCTCTTTCATCTGTTTCGTTTTGATATTGTGAAGCAGACCAAAATCCAAACAATATCAGCGCTCCATATTCATACATGAAATTGAATTTAGAATCAGACTTCCAAGTTGAATTACAAGAAACCTTGAGATAGAATTGGACAGGGGCCGCGGCTTGCGCAGCCCCCTCTGCCACAAATTTTGACGTAGGATCTCCCACTTGGGGAGACCTTAAGCCAGCACCCATCCTCAGTGCAATGGATGTCGCTAACCTAGGCCATGGACCTTCTTGATCGCCAATCGACCCCGTCCAGGTAAGTATGGAGCATGTTGCTTCGAGCTTCTTATTTATAGACACATTCCTTGCTTAAACGTTGTCTTTTTCTCTGTTTGGGATTGTAAAGTTGAGCGTACAACGCTTCACTGCATTCCCAATGCACCTGCACACGTATTTTCTCTAGTCCAATGAGTTATATTTAATACCGAGTAGAGATATGTTGATGCCTACAAAACTGATTGATTGTATGGTAGAGAATCAAAATCCAGAATTAGTGAAGGTTGTATAGCATTTCCATCCCTAGTATCTGTTCCCAAAAATGAACTTCAAAGGTTGATTTGGTGAGAGAATTTGGGCAGCTTCCTCCGATGCTTTGTATCGAGACCTTGATCAATGCATCGTTCTCGCAATCTCGTGACAATTGATGATAATCTGACTTGGAACAAAAGGAAAAAAAAGAAAAGAAGAACAATAAACTATCAGAAATGACCCGAGTGTTTGCCTAAGCCCTTTGCATTTGTTTCCAGCATGGACCCGGGCCTGAGATGTCATACCACTCGTAGGCAGGACCGTCGAGGGAAAGGGGAAATTGTCTCAATAGCAAAGACCCATTTGTGGCGGTGTCCCGACAAGCGGTAATGAAATGAGATAAGTGTCTTTTAGGGCCCCACAAACATAGAAATGGTGGGATTTGGAACCCTGGTGGATAAGGAAGCGTGTAATGATATGGAGGATATGGACTGCGATAAGGCTGGATTGGTCTTGCTCGTTTATTTACTTACTTCAAGCCTATTAGCAGAAAGAGCGGGGAGAAGAAGCATTTAGGCTTTTCATGGAAGGCAGAATTCACAGCTGAGTGAATTTCTTCTCGGTATCAATGCACTAATTCCTAGCTACCGTCCTCTTTCTTTATTCAATTTCTAGTAAGCCTTTTGGACAGGGCTATAATAAAATAAAGAATGAAAAGCATCCCTTCTTCTGTTCTCCTTCGAGACGTGCCTAAGCTCAGTCTGTCTTGCTGAGTGCTAGATTTCTAAACAAGAAAGTGAAGGGAGAATCACTCAATGGAAAGAATCATACAATGCCATAAAACTTGTTCAGACACAAAATAATGGCATACCACATGTTGCTTATTACGTCAGATACTGATGCAGTAGCATAGCTAAGGATTAAGGACTGAAAAAATACTTGTACATCACTGCTCTCCTTTTTTATTAAGTGAGATTTCAAGGCTTCTCCTCTGATAGTATTGAGTCTTGAGTTGAGTTTTATCCCCTAAAAGCAAGAACTTGTTATCATGGGGGATGGAATCAGCATAGCTTGATCACTTACTATTGAGTCTTGAGTTGAGTTTTATCCCCTTCAGCACTTTAAAAGCTGAGGTCCGGCGACTCCGCATAGGCCAGTGTCGATAGGACGAGGAGTTAAGGACCCAAAAATTTTGAACACCCTCCCAACTTGGATAAAAACACAAGAATTTAGGGCAATTAACGAGACAATATTTCTACGATAATTTATTTAAGGGAAGTAACACTTTAAACTGTTCAGCTAGGGTACTTCCCACAAGGAAAAGAACCCTCCAAAAATAAGCGTATGCCGCTGATTGCGGCGCGCACACGGTATTCTTTAGTAAAAGGCGAAAGAATAGTTCGCTTTGTGCTCACCGCGCGGCTGCGTGCTCTAACCTTCCTGTCTGCTCCATCTTTATAGGCACTTGCTCACGGGTTATTTCGTTTTGCTCCGATATGGGTTGTCTTATAATCTGTCCCTGCATGCCCACAAGCAATGAGACAATCAGACCATTTGATGAAAACAAAAACCAGACAAAAAGGAAAGATATCATGAAAATCAAACTACTGGCGGAATTGAAGAATGTCTGATCAGTGTTTAAAACTAGATATGAACTTCAGCGACCTCTTAGGGATCATAGAGGGGGGAAAACATTCCCCAGTTGAAAAAGAAAAGGGAAAGGACTCTTATGGATCTTGGTTTACACATCCAAATTCTTTATGCTTTCCGGGCATCATTGTTTAACCTTCTAGTGATTTCTTGTTCCTACTAACCATTTATATATGAATCAACTATCAAGCGATGAAGCTACAGGAACTGCTTTCTTTAAATGAAGGTTTGCATGTATGTACTGTCAACTCTTATTCAAGGACTCATCCCCATTGCCTTCACATTCAAAATTGTGCAAATGCCGATAATAAGGGCAACAACAAGAGAAGATTATAAACACAGCATCGTTCTTGCCTACACATTCAAAATCTAAACTCTTAAAAGAGAAGACAAGTACCAATCTTTTGATTAAAACACCCCGAGAAAGGCTAGATATTCAAAATTCAGGCCTTCCAATTGAGCCCTGGTTAAAACAGAGACAACCCAGATGACTCAATTGTATATTGCAACTTCGTATAGTTAGAGAACTGCACTGCAAAGAGAAGTTAAGGGTTTCTTGATAAAGCCAAGAACCAAACAGTGAAAGTGTGACCCTTTAGTTACTTCATTATCTGCTTCCCCGTAATTTAAAGTCTCAAATTGTTCTCAAAAGACTTTTGCTTTGCTTATTATAAGGAGACAGGGAAATGCATGACATGAAGAGACATACAACTTAGTAAGGAAGTTGATTGCCCACAAGTCAAAAATTGTGCCTTGCGGCAATGGAATTAAAGAAATATGACTTTTGTTAACCATTTCTAAGGTGCGTAAGGAATGTGACCTATGACCAGCTCTCGCACGGGCCCGGCTCCGGCCCCTGCAAAGAAATTTTTTTTCTTCAACTCTTTCATTAACAATATTTTTATTTTTAATTTAATTAATAAAATAACTAACATTTTGATCCTCAATTTTATTTTCTAGTTCTATCCCTGCCCATGACCATTGTAAGATGGACCAGTAGGTGGGACCTGAATGGTTGGATTGCATGACCTTTGGAAATGGACTGACCCACCCAAAAAAGGGGCTGTAAAGATTTCTGCTATTAAACTCGGTTGAATACAGTGGATCAGTTACCTGTTGAACTGGAGCGAGGTTGAGTTGGGTCTTAAATTAAATTCGATAAGAGTTTGTATTGTTGTTCAACCGGGTTAACTGAGTAAATTAATTTTTAATCTTGTTAAAACATAGTTTGAAGCTGTTTAAAATAAATTTTAAAACAATAAAAAAAAAGCTAATTTGCTTGAGAAAAACACTTCAGGCATGATTTACTTGTATTATAGTTGAATTACGTCTTGCCCCTAAAAAAAATATTATAATTGGCTTGTTAGGTTAAATTAGTATTTTCATATGATTTATTTTGTTATTCATAAACTTTTTGTATAATGGATTTACTTCAGTACCCTTTTAAAAAAATTGAACTTAACTATGGCAATTGGCATTGTTGTTTTTTGACTTTTTTTTTTAAGAACAGTGCAATAACTTTATCGTCCTTGAAAGGATAATCTGATGAAGAATCGTAGTTCCTACACCTTACATGGCATCTCCCAGTCCAACACGGCTTGCACGCATCTTCTTTTGATCCAATCATGTCACGACCCGATTCCCGGATCCATGACCGGTACATAGACAAGATTCCCCTCCAAGGTTCCATACCTATGCGAACTCAAACTTACATACAATCATATCCTTTAAACAACTCATCAGAGTTTAACGCAGCATTAATAATAAAATAAACTTTATAATAATACAATTTGATTGTCTTAATACAAGAGTTAATATAATTTCGTAGTTTTGGAACACTAACTAGACATAAAGGAAAATGTACAAATTACAACCAAAAGAGCAGGTTCTGAAGGTCCAACAAAAATGACCTGCTATCAAGCTATAAGCCTGAAAAGATAAATAATGAGATGGTGAGTTTAACAACTCAGTGAGTAGATAACGTTCAATATACACACACGAGGTAATACAACAATGAGAAATATATATACAAGTATGGTTCTAGGTTCTTATAGGAAGGTTTCTCAAATAGGCCATAACAAGAATATCATATGGTAAAACTCGTCAGAAAATCAAAATGCAATGAGCATGAGGCTCCGTATTGTGGGATGATCAGTCCACACAGGTTGGTGACTCCCTCGACCAACTAGGGTTCAGATACGATGTGCACAAAGACTAACACTACCCTGTTAGCACGGGTATTCTGACTGACATACCATAGGTTCATAATCATAATCATTCAGAACAGACATATTCATATCTTGAGGCTCAACTCATGACATCAATCAAAAGATGAGCTATCAATTCAGAACTCAATTCAGAATATATATACTGGTTCATATCAATAATTCAGATTCAACAATTGATCATGCTTATCATAACAAGAATAATAATCAACATATATATTATCAAGAAGCATGATCCAATTCATATTAACAAATCAAATATTTATAATAATTCTCATGTATATGGAAAATTATCCATTCACCTGACTCGAAAGCAAACAGAAGTCAAAAGCAGACACCGAAGAAAATCCTAATGGCGTCCCGCCGGTAGAATATCAGGATTATCTGAATACAAAGGAGACATTCAAAAATGACTCAAAAGAACATATAACCTATTTAATACACCTAACTAAGGCTATATTCCACAACCCTATATGTTTTTGAACTAACTAGTCAATTTTTCTCAAAAACCCAAAATTTAACGGTTTTCCCGAAATCTAATCCATAATAAAACAAATAATAAAATTGATAATAATTCACTAAATAACCCTTAATTATTCATCAAACCAATCTGCAAAAGTTAATATTATAGCTAGGGACCAATCTGTAATTTATCATATTTTTAAGGGTCAAATTGTAACTTTTGTCAATTTGAAGGACCAAACTAAAAATATCATAAATCCATGACTATACTGAAATTCTGACCATAATTAATCCTCAATTCTGTCCAGAATATCTCATTATACTCCAGGGACCATTCTGGAATTTTACCAAATTTTTAGGGTCAAATTGTAATTTTTGTCAAATTGAAGGACTAAATTGAAAGTGTTAAAATTTTATAACTATACAGGAATTCTGCCCATAATTCATCTTTTATTCTGTTCAGAATCTCGGAATATACTCCAGGGATCAATCTGTAAATTTTCCAAAGTTTGGGGACTAAACTGTAATTTTCATAAATTGAGGGACCAAACCAAAATTTTGTCATCTTCAACCTCCAACCCAGAATTTTAACAGAAAACCTACTGTTCTCTCCAAATTTCTAACACAAATTCACCATTCAAACAAAATCATAACTTTAAATCATCATCTTTCAATTCAATCTCTCAAAATCAATCAAATAATCAAATACCCACAACAATTAACCATATAACATTCAAATTAACTCATCAATCAAACCCAAAACACAATCTTCAAAACCCTAACATTCATTAAAACCGAAATTTAAAGCTTATATAACACATATTTATACATAATCTTACCTTTAAACTTATTTCCTCCAACTCCTTTCTATTTCCCTTCTAATTTTCCTCTTTTCTCTTCTTCTTTCTCCCTTCTCTCTCACAGTTTTCTCTCTTAAAATTTCAGATCCCTCTTTCCTTTTTTTTATTACTTTCTATTTATATTTATCATCTCTTTATTCAATTACTACTATACCCCTCATTTAATTATACTTACTCTTTAAGCCACCAAGGGCTTTGTTGCCATTTCCTATCTTTTAATACAAAACATCACAAATCAACTCATGTCGTTGCCAATCCAGTGCCCAAGGAACTAGACCTTATGCAAAGCACCTTTTTCACATAGAGCTGATTTTCCCTTATGATCTGGAATTGGTCATAGTCAAGGAAAATCCTCAAAGCATCTTTGCAGAGGCCAATTCATCATTTCATGATGGTTTTTTTAGCAATAGTTGTTTGGTGTAGGGGGTGATGTTTTCTTTTGACAAAAAAACAAAAACGCCTGCACAACATGCATCAGCCACTGCACTGCCATCAGACTGGCGTGTGGATGATTGCGGTGGTGGAAAAAAAATGTTTCATCCTACCATTAGATGCATCTCGATGTTCTCTTCCTTCTTGGTAGCGCATGTATGATGATGATGTCCGGTTTAGCGCTAGTTTGATTTTCTTTTTTACCCTTCATTTCTCTCTCATATCGGTTTTCATGCTATCCATGAAAAAAACATAGCAGCCCTTGAACTTCTTTTCTTTTCAGATTCGTTCCTTGTTTTATTTTGAAAAAACAATTTAAATTAGAAAGTTTTTTCAATTTGATCCCCAAGTTTTTCATCTCTTAAATTTAATTTGATCCCCAAGATTTTATTTTTGTAGCCTATCCCAAGATTTTATTTTTGTAGCCTATCCGCATATAATGTATATCCGACTCGAGTAAGAAAAATATGTAAACAATCAAAATTAAAAATTCACACTTGTAAGAGATTATCTAACCTCAAATCCATACAAGAATATGGATTTTGAATTTAGAATCAGACTTCCAATTTGAAATCCCAAGAAATCTTAAGTTGGAATTGGACAGGGGCCGCGGCTTGCGCAGCCCCCTCTATCATAAATTTTGACGTAGGATCTCTCACTTGAAGAGACCTTAAACCAGCACCCATCCTCAGTGCAATGGATGTCACTGACCTAGGCCATAGACCTTCTTGATCGCCCATCGACCCCGTCCAGGTAAGTATGGTGCCTGTTGTTTTGAGCTTCTTATTTATAGACACATTCCTTGCTTAAATATTGTCTTTTCTCTGTGTGGGATTGTAAACTTGAGCGTACAACGCTTCACTGCATTCCCAATGCACCTGCACACACATTTTCTCTAGTCCAATGAGTTATATTTAATACCGAGTAGAGATATGTTGATGCCTACAAAACTGATTGATTTTATGGTATGTTAATACCGAGTAAAGCATTTCCATCCCTAGTATCTGTTCCCAAAAAGTTTTGGTGAGAGAATTTGGGCAGCTTCCTCCGAAGCTTTGTATCGAGAGCTTCCTCCGAAGCTTTGTATCGAGACTTTGATCGATGCATCATATACCCAATCTCGTGACAATTGACGATAATCTGACTTGGAACAGAAGGGGAAAAAGAAAGAACAATAAACAATCAGAAATTGCCAAGGAGGAAATGTAGTTCACCTGGAAAGAAAAACAACCAGCAGCTCATTGTTATTAATACAGTGAATAGAAAAGTTGTTACACAGAAATCTCAGGTTTCTCATTGATGATTCTTGTACGAAGACATGCTATTCTTCATCATAGGACTGAAAATTGACTGGCAATAGAATCTAATTTATACTAAGAAGGAATACATACCTATGCGTATTTGACAGTACCAAGCAATGTATGACAGCAGATTACAATGCCATAGAACTTGTTCAGACACAAAATAATGGCATATCACATGTTGCTTATTAAGTCAGATACTGATATGCAGTTGCAGAGCTAAGGATTAAGGACTGAAAAGTAGGTCACTGCTCTCCTTTTTTGTTATGTGAGATTTCAAGGCGTTTACTCTGTTAGTAAAAAAAGATGGAATCTAAAAGCGCAAGAACTTGTTATCATGGGGGATGGAATCAGCATAGCTAGATCACTTACTATGAGTCTTGAATTAAGTTTTATTCCCTTCAGCACTGAGGGCTGGTAACTCTGCAAAGGCTTTGACGCGAGTGTCGACAGGACGAGGAGATAATGACCCAAAAATTTTAAACACCCTCCCAATTTGGAAATCAACAAGAATCTAGGGCCGCGTGATAACAAGTTATTACACACAGAAATCTCAGGTTTCTCATTGATGATTCTTGTACAAAGACATGCTATTCTTGATCATAGGACAGAAAATTGACTGGCAATAGAATCTAATTTATACTAAGAAGAAATACATACCTATACGTATTTGACAGTACCAAGCAATGTCTGACAGCAGATTACAATGACATAGAACTTGTTCAGACACAAAGTAATGGCATACCACATGTTGCTTATTACGTCAGATACTGATATGCAGTTGCAGAGCTAAGGTTCAAGGACTGAAAAAATACTTGTAGATCACTGCTCTCCTTTTTTGTCAAGTGAGATTTCAAGGCTTTCTACTCTATTTGTAAAAAAGACGGAATCTAAAAGCAACAACTTGTTATCATGATGGAATCAACATAGATAGATCACTTAATAAGTCTCGAGTTGAGTTTTATGCCTTCCAGCACTGAAGAAGCTGAGGTCTAGTGAATAAGCAAAGGATTTGAAGGGAGTGTTCACAGCACGATACAACTACACAATTTGGAAATTCATCTAGAGTCGAAGACAAATACATGTTACCACGCTTCCACTATAATTAAATTAATTTAAGAGAAGCAGAACTTTAAACTGTCCAGTTAGGGTACTTCCCACAAGGGAAAGAACCCTCCAAAAATAAGCGTATGCCGCTGATTGCGGCGCGCACACGGTATTCTTTAGTAAAAGGCGAAAGAATAGTTCGCTTTGTGCTCACCGCGCGGCTGCGTGCTCTAACCTTCCTGTCTGCTCCATTTTTATAGGCACTTGCTCACGGGTTATTTCGTTTTGCCCCGATATGGGTTGTCTTATAATTCTGTCCCTGCATGCCCACAAGCAATGAGACAATCAGACCATTTGATGAAAACAAAAACCAGACAAAAAGAATGATTTCATGAAAATCAAACTACTGGCGGAATTGAAGAATGTCTGATCAGTGTTTAAAACTAGATATGAACTTCAGCGACCTCTTAGGGATCATAGAGGGGGGAAAACATTCCCTAGTTGAAAAAGAAATGGGAAAGGACTCTTATGGATCTTGGTTTACACATCCAAATTCTTTATGCTTTCCGGGCATCATTGTTTAACCTTCTAGTGATTTCTTGTTCCTACTAACCATTTATATATGAATCAACTATCAAGCGATGAAGCTACAGGAACTGCTTTCTTTAAATGAAGGTTTGCATGTATGTACTGTCAACTCTTATTCAAGGACTCATCCCCATTGACTTAAAGCCAAGAAAGCTGAGACTACACATAGTTCTTCTTTTCCTCCAATTCTTAATTAGTTGTTTTCATGTGCCTTGATCAGCTGCTGCTGCAATAGGGTATCAGCCAGAAAATGCTTGGAAACTAATTTCTGGAAAGTCTATTGCCTTCTTAATGCTAATTCAAACCCGTTGCCTACTTCACTGCTTGGTTAAACAATGATTTGTCTGTTTACTTTCAAACACCATTATAATCTGTAGTTGGCTTTGTGTTTTGAACCCAACTCCGCTAAGCATGATATTTGTTTCTGCTGCTTGTTAAGCCAGGAATGTTCACCATCTCCAAGTTGTTTTGCTTCCATTACGACGAGGCAAAAACATTACTTCCATTATTAACTCATGGTGTCCCTTGGTATGTTATCTATTTTGAAAGGTGGGCTTCTTGCAAAGTGTTTACTAGGATTGGACAGGGGCCGCGACTTGCGCAGCCCCCTCTATCACAAATTATGATGAAGGCTCTCCCAACATGAGGAGACCTTAAGCCAGCACCCATCCCAAGTGCAATGGACCTAAAATGGGTTCATGTCATCGTATGTATGCAAGTAACAAAGAACTTGAGACGATTGTTCTTTTACAAAACAGCATAGTACCAACACACTTTCTCAGTATTATGAAACGGCACAGCTTCATCAATTCTCTAAGAAGATCACAAGCAGAACTACCAACAGATAATACAACCACGGGCACAATGTACAAGCAGTTTTATGAAACTAGATTTCAACGCTAATACATTAAGCAGTTTAATAATCCTTTTCTTACATGAAGAGAAGATTTATCGGTAAGATCTTCCTAAGAACTCAAACCACAGATGATCAGGAAGGCTTAGGACTAGAATTGCTAGGGCTCCCCCTTCAAAAGAGAACACCCTCAAAAAATTAGCGTATGCCGCTGTTTGCGGAGAGCACACGGTATTCTTTAGTAAAAGGCGAAAGAATAGTTCGCTCTGTGCTCACCACGCGGCTGCGTGCTTTGTTAGATTTATTTGCTTGGGGTTTTATAGGCACTATCTGACAGCTCGTTTTCTTTTTTTGGATATGGGATACATAATAATCACATCCCAACTCACCCTCCCTCAAAGCTGACTGGCCCTTGATGAGTGTGCTAGAACTAGAGAGTTATGTTATCGAATAAATAAACAAAAAAAGGGGAAAGAACTAGATGAAGAAAGGTAATACTTCTTGAAAATCAAGGTAGTAAGAGAATTTTATGGAGTCATTTGTGGTTAAGTGTTCAAAACTAATGAATATCTTGACACCACCAAATTTCTTCCTCAATGGACTGGGTCTGGTTTTGTATAAAAACTGAATCCCCAACCTCTCATCATTGTGTTTCCGGAGGCAGAACTGAAGATCCTGTATTAATTTCTTGCCAGTGTTACCTTTTGGGTATCAAACGAGGAAGGCTAAATACTGCTGAAGTGCTTTCTTTGAAGATTGTTTGCTGGTATGAACTGCCAACATCTATTTTTTAAGATGTACTTCTCCATGGCCTATTAGCCACAAGTGTCATGCTATAGTTTCTTTTCCCCCATTTCTTAAAGAGTTCTATCGGATGCCTTGAGCACTTTTCCCCAGAGAATGATTGGGAACTCAAAATTTCTTAAGCTTGGATGACCTCATCGGAAATTAATAAAGTAATCTAACCATCCCTTCGTGGCAGCCGCTCCTTCTCTGCCGTGCCGGATTGGCCAAGGTGATGAAAAATGGGCGAACCCTGATCTTTCTGTATGCAATTATCATATCTGTCCGTGAGAGTCAGTCCCAGTCCGGGAGAAAGGGTGGGCAAGTTAACCAGAAAGGTCAGAGACGTGCCATGGCGCACTCGGGAATCCTGGAGCCAGGCAGCAGCAGCTACCCCTCATGAAGGACATTTTGCTCGTTTCTTCAACCTCGGTTAGTTTTTACCTAGCGTGGCGACGGGAAAAAGACCATACATATTCAAATCGCCCACTAAAACATTAAACACAAGACAATTTTACAGACTAGAATTGGACAGGGGCCGCGGCTTGCGCAGCCCCCTCTGCCACAAATTTTGACGTAGGATCTCCCACTTGGGGAGACCTTAAGCCAGCACCCATCCTCAGTGCAATGGATGTCACTGACCTAGGCCATAGACCTTATTGATCACCCATTGACCCCGTCCAGGTAAGTATGTATCTCGTTGTGAAGGGCTTCTTATTTATACTCCCATGCCTTGCCCTATATCTTATGTTGTTTCGATGTGGGATTGCTTTTGCATTTCGCATCATGTCATCTCCTACCTTTTCATGACGGCACATCTAACATTATTGTGCATGCGATCCAAGTTTTTGCGTTGTTTATTTTTGTGAAAAAATATTTTTTTAATTAATTTTTAATTATTTTGATATATTAATATTAAAAATAAATTTTAAAAAAATAAAAAAATATTAATGAAAATTACTTTGAAAAGTAATCATTACCATAATATCAAATTGCCTTTTATTTGAGCCGACGGTAAAATTTAACCCGATCAACCTTCTTCAAATGTTCGAAATGAAATCTAAAACAAATTAGATGAGCCCTAAAACTAAATAGAATGTTTGAGAATGTAATAATGATTGTTTTTCAAAGTATTTATCCAAATATCAAAACAATCTAAAAACACTAAAAAAACTATTTAAAAAAAAAATGTTCAAATTTTCATAAAAAAACAGGATGAACAATTCAATGATTTTTTATTAGCTGTAGCCTTGGATTGGGTATGGTAAGCATGGAGATTAGTGAATCCCAAGTTTATTTATTTCAAATCATTATTTGTTGCCAAGTTTGAAATAGGCCATAAAAATTTTTGATACAAGGAGCTGTAGCGATAGAAGTCGGCAAAAACAGAGACATTCTGTGGACTTTATGCCATTGTGGTGTTTCTCCACAGTAAGTTGCTACAGCCATTTTGAAATCTATGCATATCAGGCAGTTTGCATTTTTTATCAGACAAGGAGGCAAGTAAAGCTGATGATAAAGGTGGCTAAATGAATATGACAGAAAAATCTGTAAACATCCTTTTCTGTATTATTACAAAAAGGGTCTTTTCTGTATCGTTGCAAAATGGTTATTGTAATAGTCATGATAGGCAAATTGCAATATGCATCTCACTTGTCCCCTAAAATATAAGTTCGTGAATTCCATGAAAGCCCTACTGCAGAAATATATGTATGCTTAAATCTTAGAAAACATAATATGAAAAAGGAAGTCTGAGCAAGTTTATTTCCGGCAGCCAGACCCCTCAGCTGCGTCGGAGACAATCTGTGTAATCTGTGGAACCTCTTCATCAAGTGATTGAAACCATTCCCTAACTCTTGAATGGCATGAGTTCTCTAATTCACTAATTGAATTTCTTTTCGGGATAGGCTCTTCACATGCAGAGGATTGCCTTTCAGGTAAAGGGCAGCCTTTGTAGGAGTTATTGTCGGCACAAAACCACAAAAGCTTTTCCCAGCAAGGATCCTTCAAAACGAAATTCAGTTGTTATTTAATTTGCCAACAATACAAGCTCAAAAAAAAAAGACAAAAAAAAGATGGTTTTAGTAACTACATGAACAAGTTCCAAGCATGCTTGACTAATAGTAGATAAAAAGTATGTTCGTCTGTGTTGCTTACATGTGTCATGTTTCGACTACATGTGAGTAACACAGATATCAACATAAATGCCGCAAATAGCATGCAACATGCATATTCCATATCAAACATGATGAACTAATTTGACCCTCTGGACATGCTTTGCAACAACCCAGAAGAAAAGATTGACACAATGACACGAAACTTTGGCAGCAAGGTAAAATGAGAGGTCAAGAGATATGATTGGAAAGTTCATAGTTGCATTCCTTAGCAGAAAGGAGCTTGAACCAGAAAAGGTGGATAAAAATGAGTTGGATTGAAACTATGAGTGGAGAAGAGTAAGTACCTGGCTGACTATGTGTGGATTCCCAACAATGATAAGCAAGGATCTGGCTCGGGTAATTGCAACATTAAATCTCTTTGGGTTACTAAGAAACCCCAGACGGTAAGTTCTGTCAAAGTCATTGTGCTTTATAGTTGACCTTACTGTAGATACGATAATGACCTCTCTCTCCTGTCCCTGAAACTGTTCAACACTCCCAACCTTAACATCCGACAATTCCCAATTTTCAAGTACCTTTTTGATCTTCAGGACCTGCTGCCGATAAGGTGTTATTACTCCTATATCTGCCTCATCTAGATCTCCACTTGCTCTGAGCTTGTTGATAACTTCAACAACCTTGCTGGCCTCAATTCTGTTAAACCATGAAGGATTGTTTCTTTCTCTCTCGTCGAAGCCTTGAATTCCAAAGAATAAAACAGGAAATTCTTTATTAGGAAGAAAATCCACAATAGAACTAATGGAGGAAGAGGTATCTTCTTTACATGCAAGCAACTCCCCTTTATAGAAAAGTTTTGATGGCAGGTCTAGAATTGCTGCATGACATCGATAATTCCTCACTAATTTTATTACAAAACCTTCATCACCATTTCTGTAAGGTTCACATTCAAACAGCCTTTCAAGATAAGATTTTCCCAACCCAAAAGCCTTAGCATCTTTGGAATATATGACAGGACCTAGTTGCTGTGGGTCACCTGCTAGAACAATGACAGTTTCCCTGCTGCAAAAGTTAGCTATAGGAACCATGCTTTCTGGTTCTGAAGCCTGGCCAGATTCATCTAAGAAGATATGAGAGAAATGGCCACTGCTGACACCTTCTGCGTACAGTAGGGATGAACTCATATACGTAGAAATAATGATCCTGTATTGTACCAAGGCCCTGAGAGGAGGACATTTGAAAATGGATTCGTCAAAATAGCAAAAGCGGATATGATCAGGGTGAACGTCTTCATAAGAACGGCTACTTGCGTTTAGCCTAAAGATCTGATTCTCTTTGACTTTAGCATCATCATTGCTAATGAGTTTTTCTAATACGTGATCTGCTGCACTGTTCGAAGCAGCACACACAAGAATTCGATCATTCTTTCTTGTTGCATATATTTGCAACATTGCTTCCACCAAGGTCATTGTTTTACCAGTACCTGGAGGCCCATAAATGACATAGGGAGGAGCACCTTCACAGCCAAGGATCATCTCAACAGAACGTATCTGCTCCTGATTGAGACTATTATTAAAAGGCACGAACCCAGGTGTCTTGATCAGTCTCCTTTTGGTTGATTCAGATGGAAATAGAAGATCATGCTCTAAGCCCTCTGCTGCTTGCACAGCTTGATACAACCTCCTCATATTCACCCTATTATATGTAAATCGAATATTATATAAGTTTCCATTCCGGTGATGGGTAAGAAGATTGTTGGAAAATTTCAAAAGCACTTCATCAGCCTCAACTCGGTAAATGCATCCCTGAAACAGAAAGGTAATACTATTTTAAATGCAATGAAATAGACAAGACTGGTTTTTCAAAATCAGACATGCCAATTGCCAAGAGAAAATCAAACCCTCTTCCTCCCATTAAAGAAATTAGAACCAGCCCTGATAAGGGAAAAATCACTTTAAGGAGGTGTCTATAGGCTCATTCCATCATAAAGATTGATAGGGTGAGGCTGGCCTGTTAGTTCAGTTACAAGTGTCACAGGATAAGTTAAAGCATGAGATAAATATACACAGAATGAAATAGATAGGGCAAATTCTGTATATATTTTGGTCAGCAAGATGTTATTCGAGGCATGCTATCTTCGGCTACCTCCTTTTTTTATTGTTTAATATTTTGGGGAAAGAAGGATTCAAACTTGCAGCTTCCTCTGCCACCTTGATCTGTCACGACCAATTTTCTCTTGTCATTATGACACTACGAAAGCAACTTTACTCCACAAAGCAATATGAAGGGCAGGGAAACTATTCATCACATCCTTGACTCATAGTTACTAAATATTTTGGTGACTATCAATAGATTTTTCTTCCCAATTATGTTCTTTGACCAATGCAATAGCCGAATGTTGTGCAAGATGCAGATCTTATTGAATCCATATAGAACAATTTGATAAAATAACTTCCTTCTCATGGTTCTTCTTTTATGCATCAGTGATACTTTACCAAGAAAGGGTGAAGTTCTAAGCTCAAACATGGATGATAGCAATCATTTTATCACCATCATTCACCTCATTAAAAGAAGTACCCCATCCTCTGACATTCTATATCGATTGCAAGAAAACCTTTTCAACTATGTATTCCAGCACACTAGATGAAGCTAGCAGGTAATTATCTATTAAATATTTCACATTGAACAGCAAAGTATTATTTGAAGCAATGGGTTCTTGAGCGTCTGGTAAACGCATATCTAAGAAATTAATAAGGGAATCTCATTAAAGGTGTATAAAGTGAATTGCCAAATTAACATTTTCTATAACTTGCAATTTTGAATAACTTTAAAAAAAGGAGAACTAAATCAGGCTCAAAGCTTCCTGCTAAAAAGCACTCTGTAATTCTCAAGCTTAAATAACCTAGCTCTCAAGTTACACATCAACTAGCCAACTCACCCTCCCCAAAAGAGTTACTTGCAAGAATAAAATGACTCACTACAATGATAACTACAATAAATTCAGAACTTTTTCACAGTTCAGAAGGGCATCACATGCACCGGATGCAAATTTGTACGTCATAATGAGTTATTTACCTTGTGTTGTTTGATGTATAATCTATTATTTATGCAATTATTCTATAACCCGTATTGATGCCTTTCTTATATGTGGTGATCCAATTTGCATCCTTCCATGAACAGCCAATATTCATTTTGCATGTATGCATACTTCTATGAGATAGATCTTTCTTCCAAAATAGGAACATACCTGATATGCATTGCTGTCAGGTGCATTTTCAAGCTTCACAAAAACATGATCACCATTCACAAGTGAAGGCCTTCGTTCAGCCAGCCCAGGGACCTCGAGAGCCAAAAATTGAGACCCCTTCCTTCTCATGTTAACACACTCCATGTTATGGCACCTCATTTCTTCCTGAAAATATATGACAAATGATAGACCCTAAAGACATTGAGTATTTGTAGATTCCTGAAATTGCAAATCATTTATATTACCTCTAGATGTAGCTCTTCCATTACTACCAATATACTGAAGAATGCAGCATAGGTCCCCATACTCAAATCTTCCATGATAACATCAGGGACTTGCTTATTCTGCAATAACTCTATGAGATTACTGGGTATTGGAAATTGAGGAAGCTTATACTTAAATCCATGAGTTGTTGCCCTGGCAGGACGCGGGGAAACCACGTGCTCATCAACTACAAATTGTTTTCTTCTTGGTGTTTTTGAAAATGGTCTGTTGGGAGCCAGAGAACGGGAGACATTGTCTTCAGCCAAAAGAAAAACAACGCGTTCAATCCTATCATCACCTGCATCAAAATATACCACAGATGTGTGCAACCCCATTTCCTTTGGTTTGCAAGATAACCAAACGGTAAGTGTATCATGCGGCTGAAGTACTCTGTCCTCGAGGGAATATCCCTCCAAGAAACCATATAATTTTTCTGCATTCGAGTTTGCAGATGGAGGTTCTTTCAAAGACAAAGTAAACGAGTCTGTAGGATTTGAGCAGAATATCCTAACTCCCCAAAGCTCCATGGGATCACTTGTGGTGTTTGCTATTGTAATCGCACATTTTGAAATTTCACCTACAAGAATGGTCTGGGGCTTCCCTCGCACAAAGGGAAATGGGATAGATATAACGATTGGTCCTTCAGTGGCAGGATCATAGTTGCAGACAGATTTGTCATCCTCAAAATCAATGAACCCAATCTCACCCTTGTCCCTGATGATGGAGTATTCGTCATCCCAATTATCCTTTCTGATTGTCTCCATCCTAACAACAATGCAGCTACGATTAGTAAGGAAAGTACAGCTTGCATCTAATATTAAATCTCCAGATGGTAACTAGTAGCTGAAACATAATTATACAACAGAAACTTTAAGTAAATGATTAAACGACTGAATTTCTATGTGCAGGCAGATGTACACATACAAGCAAAAACTAAAGACAACAGCACCCTCATGAACTATAAAATATATCACAAAATCATCATACGGTTAACACAATTTCATTCAGATGCCATAAAATGCAAACCTAGTTTTTTCGATTCTCAACCATTTTTTTAAGCTGCGCTGGTCATGAAACTGATAGCTTCTAATCATTAAAATCACTTCTTTTCCTTGTGCTAAAACCAGTATTTATGTTTAAACATCAGATTATACAAGATTTCTAGTCAGTGATTAGTTTTATAAGCATTTGATTAGAATCGGTGATACCCTCTTAACTAAACTGATGATTCACATGCCCTAGAGAAAATTTATATCAGCATATAAGCAGAATCCAAACAGAACAACTGACAGGGAAAATAATTAAAAAAGAACAGGCTGGCCATAAAGTACACACTAGATGGCAACTCGGATCATCCATTCCAAGTCTCAGCCACAAATAAATCAAGCAAAAATCCACTAAAATGACTTCCATTTCTGTTCTTAAATTATGATCAGCCTAAAAAATGACAGCAAACAGAAACTATCAGAATCAAAGGCACATGCAAACCAAGTCAAATTGTGCAAATGCCGATCATAAGGGCAACAACAAGAGAAGATTATAAACACAGCATCATTCTTGCCTACACATTCAAAATCTAAACTCTTAAAAGAGAAGACAAGTACCAATCTTTTGATTAAAACACCCCAAGAAAGGCTAGATATTCAAAATTCAGGCCTTCCAATTGAGCCCTGGTTAAAACAGAGACAACCCAGATGACCCAATTGTATATTGCAACTTCGTATAGTTAGAGAACTGCACTGCAAAGAGAAGTTAAGGTTTCTTGATAAAGCCAAGAACCAAACAGTTGTGAAAGTGTGACCCTTTAGTTACTTCATTATCTGCTTCCCCGTAATTTAAAGTCTCAAATTGTTCTCAAAAGACTTTTGCTTGCTTATTATAAGGAAAGATTAAGACAGGGAAATGATAATGACATGAAGAGACATACAACTTAGTAAGGAAGTTGCTTGCACACAGGAAATCAACAACTGTGCCTTGCTGCCATGGAATGAAAGAAATATGACTTGTTTAACCATTTCTAAGGTGTGTGAGGAATGGGACCCATGACCATTCTAAGATGGACCAGTAGCTGACTTGGTGGGACCTGAATGGCTGGATTGCATGACCTTCGGAAATGAACTGGACCCGCCCGAATAAGGGGTTGTTGAGATTTCTGCTGTTAAACTCGGTTGAATACAGTGGATCAGTACCCTGTTCAAGTGGAGCTAGAGTTGAGTTTTAAATTAAATTATTGGATGATAGTTGTTGAAAAAAATTGGGTTAACTAGGTAAATCAATTCTTAATCTGGTTAAAACATAGCTTGAAGTTGTTTAAAATAAATTTTAAAACATTTTTTTAAAAAGTTAAAATGTATGGAAAAAACATTGGATATTAGACTTGATTTACAATGAATTATAATAGTGGAATTAGGTTCTTGTCCCTAAAAAAAAAATCATTATAATTGGCTTGTAGTGGTAAATTGTTATTTTCCACCTGATTTATTTTGTCATTCTTTAATTGTTGAGATTATTTTTGTCCTTTCATAAACTTTTTGTATAATTAATTTACTCTAATACATTTAAAAGCAATTTTTAACTTAATTATGGTTAGAGGTATTGTTGATTTTACATTTTTTTTTAGGATAGTGCAATGACTCCATCACCCTTGAAAGGAAAATCCTTAGAGTATCTTTGCAAAGATCATTTCATGATGGTTTTTTTAGCAATAGTTATTTAGTCATGGGATGATGTTTTCTTTTTACACATAAAAAGAAGAAGCTAAAAGCCACTCCGCTTTCTTCGAGCGGATGTGTAGATGACTGCGATGGTGAAAAAAAAAAATTCATCGTGCCATTAGATGCGTCTCAATGTTCTTTTTCTTCTTGGACGGCATGCAAAGGTCATTTCATCATTTCATGATGATTTTTTTAGCAATAGTTATTTGGTCATGGGATGATGTTTTCTTTTTACACATAAAAAAAAGAAAAAGCTAAAAGCCACTCCGCTTCCTTTGAGCGGATGTGTGGATGACTGCGATGGTGAAAAAAAAAATTTCATCGTGCCATTAGATGCGTCTCAATGTTCTTTTCCTTCTTGGACGGCATGTGTACGATGATGATATCTGGTTTTGCACCGGTTTAAATTTTTTCCCCCCTTCATTTATCTCTCATATGCCTTGGTTTTCATGTTGTCCATGGAAAAAAACATAGCAACCATTGAACTTATTTTCTTTTCAGATTCAGTCCCTGATTTATTTGAAAAAATCACTTCAAATTGGAAAAGTTTTTTCAATTTTATCCTCAAGTTTTTCATCTCTCGAAATTGGTCCCCACTCTTTTGTTTTTTTTTTTTAAATGGCTTATAGATTTTATTTGTTTCTTGCGATTTCATCTTCATTTTTTTTCCTTGGCTCTTTTATCAAATCTTTCATAATTTTTAATTTTATCATTCAAATCAAATTTATAATTTTTTTTAATACTAATAATATTTATTTCAGTTTGGTCTTTATTCTTTGGATTTTTTTTGTTTTTTTTTTTATCATTTTTCAAAGTTTTTATGGTTTTTAATTTTATCTTTCAAATCAAGTTTATATTTTTTTTCATAATAATAATAATAACGATACCAACAATATTATTAATAATACTACTAATAGTGATGATAATGTTAATAATAGTGGTAATAATAATAGTTTATTATGATAACAATGGTGGTGGTGATAATTGTGATAATTGTAATAGTAATAGCAATAGCAGTAGTAATGATGAAGCCAATAATAATACTAATTACAATAAAGGTAGTAGTTTTTTTATGTTAATAATAGTTGTAATGATAATAATAATAATAATGTTGATTATAATAGCAATAGTAATAATATTATTAATAATAATGATAATCACAATAATAATCCTAGTGCTAATAATATTAATAAAATTATAATAATGATTATAATAATAGAGTTTTAAAACGGTAGATTCTCTGATGAAACTCTCTGCTAACCAATTCTCTCAACAAAAACATTACCAAATCTCTCTATATGAGCTCCAAGAAAACCTGTTGTAACTTGGATAATAGATCAAGATTAAGAGAACACTCTACTTCATTTCTTTTAATCATTCCTTTGTTAGGATTAGTAGAGGACTCAACTTATTTAGCCAAGAAGAATAGAGCAGCAACAAAGCTTAAATGAGTTAAAGCAATCTGTATTACACGTTGGGTGGAGAGACAAGCCTCCTTGTACAGCACCAACAAGTATCAATTGAGGCTGAGACTGAGAACTGGGCGGTTGAGCACCCAACAGGCATTAATTGATACAAAGAAATGAGAAGCAGGGCGTTGGCTTTTTTGCTAGTGTATATTATAGATACAAGAAGCCATCAACATAAACAATTTGCAGACTCTGGAAATCAAAAACTGAATTCCAGTACTAGGCAAATGACCGCTTAATATGCATAAAAGAACTTGAACTTGTGCAGTAGAGTTCCCCCCAACTTCAAGAAAACTGTTAAAACTGTAGTATCCTCCATGTGTTCTAAAACTGTAGATTCTCTGGATAGATGAGACTCCCTGCTAACCAATTCTCTCTACAAAAACATTACCAGCCTTCTGAACAACGCATCCAAATCAGCTCCAATAAAAACCTGTTGTAACTTGGGCAATTGCACAAGATAAAGAGAAACGTCAAGTTCAATTCTTTGAATCATTCATTCGTTAGGATTAGCAGAGGTCACAATGTTATGTCCAAATTCAAAACTTGAAATAACTAATTTAAGCTGGAAAATCCATCACCTAAAGGAAAACAAGACTGGTTAGTGTACACCTTGTAGTTTATACACATAGATTCAAGTCAACACACAATGCAAGGTGAGATCTATTGCCAAAAACAGATCCCTGGAAATCACCATAAATGTTACAGACCATTCACTAACCAACCATGGAATTTCTGATAATAAAAAAAATGAAGGGATTTGAAAAAAACTATGTGTTTGCTGTGGTACAGATAATGAATGGCAGCACTAAAAGGACCGATCTTTATGTGAATGAAGGTGTTATAAGTCAAACAATAAAGTAGAAGACTTGAGTGGTGTGATAACTCAAAAGAGGTACAGCAACCTACAACAGCACTTGAATAGAAAATCTTCACTTCATTTTTCTAATTTGAGAGCTTTCACGCATAAATCGGCTTATGATTTCATCATGAGATTCCAGATCCAATAACATCTTAAATGTAGACGAATCCGCCGAGAATCTCCTACCAACCATTTCATCAATAAGTTGTATAGCAGTTGACGGGTCCTGATTTTGAAGAAATCCTTGAATGATAACATTATAAGAACAACTGTCCGGCAAGAAGCCATCATCTTCCATTTTTCGAAACAATTTGTATGCTTCATCTGACAGCCCTTCTTTAAGCAGTCCCTTAATCATGATATTGTATGTCCGTACAGAAGGTCGTATTCCATTAGCAAAAAGCTTGGAAAATAGTTCCTTTGCAACTTCAAGCTTCCCAGCAATAAACATGCCTTGAATAAGAATATTATAAAGGACTATATCAGGTTCTAATTTCCTCTCTTGCATTGACGTGAGCAATTTTAAAGCCTCCTCCAAATGTCCATGTTTGCATAAGCCATCTAGCAAAATCGAGTAAGTCCTCAAATTTGGAAGCATGCCAGAAGAACACATCTTCTTGAATAGCTCTTGCGCTTCTAGAAGACTACTTGCATGGCATAGACCTTGCATAAGAGTGTTGTAAGTGACAGTATTAGGGATCAATTCCTTTTCAGACATTTGAGTAAGTAATGCTTTTGCCTCATCTATCCTTCTACTCTTGCAGTATCCATTGATCAAGATGCTGTAACTATGTACACTAGGTGCACAACCCTTGCCAACCATGATTTCAAACACCTTGCTGGCGTCATTCATTTCGAGCCGTAAACAGTACCCATTCATCAAAGCATTGTAAGTGTAAATATTTGGCTCTACACCTTTTTCAGTCATTGTTTCAAAGACACACCGAGCTTCTGAAACCATTCCTTTTTTGCAGAGTACATCAACCAAAATAGTGAAGGTCACTGTATTTGGCATGGCATCCCTACCAGCCATCTCATTAAACAACTCTACTGCTTCTTTAATCCTCCCCTCATTGCAGAGCCCATTAATGAGTGTAGTGAATGTGACAGAATCAGGTTGAATACCCAGTTTGAACATCTTACTCAAGACAGAGACAGCAAAATGAATATGGCTCAAGCGACAAAGAGAGTTAATCAATATATTTAGAGTATAATCATTGTGGGCAACTCCGAACAAATCCATTTGATTGCACAAGGATACAACAGTAGAATACTGTTTCTTTTTGGCAATGGACCCTAAGAATTTGCCCAATTCCACAAAAGAAGGCCTAGGGTTCATGTGGATCATGCGATAGAATGAAGCCATGGCATCATCAATACCAATGTCATTGCTGTTATTACTAACAAACCCACCATTGTTTTGAGGCAAAGAAGGTTTCTTAGTACAAGTAGAAGTGTTTAAGTGGTGATGATTGGAGAATAAGAAAGAAGGGAAATCAGGAGGAAGAAGAATACCCATTTCCACTTGTTGTTGTTGAAAACCTCTAAAAGCGCTTTTCCGCGTGAACATCATCATTGTTAGGTTAAAAATCTGCGGTATCTCTGACTGTTTGTTCCTCACCTCCTTCGAATCAGAAGATGAAAGCAATCCTCAATTTTTCCAAGAAAAATGGAAAAATAAACATGGAAAATAGAGTGGTTTTTCATTTTTTCTGTTTAATGATTTTTTTGACAAAAATACCCTTATACTTTTCAACTAATACCAAACATATCCTACACACCCTTTGTTACGTTAAGATTCTTCTCCGCCGTTTCATTCTACGCGAAAGAGAAGCAACTGAGAAGCTGCTGGTTGTTGTTCATCAAAAGGAAGAGAAGAAATCAAAGGTATGCCCAGCTTCTTCTTGTCTCTTACTTGCCTATGGTAAATCACTCACTTCATGTATTGAATACTACCTGTAAAATAATCTTACAGGTAAAAGAATGAGCGTAAAGAGTATATATGGAGGAAGAGGATAACTATGTGCAGTATGTTCCTGTGGTGAAGCGTCGAGCATTGGCAGCTCAAATGATTCTTCAGAGAACGGGGGATTCCTCTGCTTTAGAGGATGAACTTGAAAAATCTAAACTTGCAGAAGCCAAACCCAGTCTCCTGGTCAAAGCGTCTCAGCTCAAGCGTGACCAACCTGAAATTAGTCAGACGGAGCAGATTGTGCAACAAGAAAAAGAAATGATAGAGCATCTATCTGATAAAAAAACACTCATGTCAGTTCGTGAATTGGCCAAGGGAATCACATAGACGGAGCCATTGTTGAGAGGATGGAAGCCGCCGCTTCCAATCAGGAGAATGTCCAGAAAGGAATGTGATGCAATTCGAAAACAGTGGGGCATATAATAGTTGATGGTGAAAAAATTCCTCCACCGATTAAGAATTTTAAAGATATGAGGTTTCTCTAGCCTATTTTGAAAATGCTAAAAGCCAAAGGGATCGTGCAACCTACTCCTATTCAGGTGCAAGGTCTTCCTGTTATCTTACCAGGAAGGGACATGATTGGGATTGCCTTTACAGGATCTGGGAAGACTCTAGTTTTTGTGCTTCCACTGATTATGATTGCTTTACAGGAGGAGATTATGATGCCCATCATGCCTGGAGAAGGCCCTGTTGGTTTGGTTGTCTGCCCATCAAGAGAACTTGCCAGAAAACTTATGAGGTTGTGGAACAATTTTTGATTCCGATGAGAGAGTCTGGGTACCCAGAACTGAGGCCATTACTATGTATTGGTGGAGTAGATATGAGGTAACAGTTGGAGGTTGTAAAGAAGGGTGTGCACATTGTAGTTGCAACTCCTGGAAGGTTGAAGGACATGCTAGCAAAGAAGAAAATGAGCCTGGACAACTGCAGGTAAGCACCATTTATTTTGCGATACAGTATCGTTTTAGATTAATGACTTTTGTTCTCTTGTTATTGTGATAGTTATGGACTCTTACTTTTATCTTGTTGAGAGGGTCTCTATTTTCTATATGCATCCGTATAGATTTGATACCAAACTAAGCCTCTGCCATATATTTCCTCTCTTTTTCCAGACCCCCTTATCATTAAGTATTTTTTATTATCCTTTCTTAGTTCTGCTGACATTCCTCATCTCAGATAAAGTTGCCACCATGCCCACCAAAATTCAGAATTTTGCTAGAAGTGCTCTTGTGAAGCCTGTCACTGTTAATGTGGGAAGAGCCGGGGCAGCAAACCTTGATGTGATTCAGGAGGTTAAGTATGTAAAACAGGAGGCAAAGATTGTTTACCTTCTTGAGTGCCTACAGAAGACACCACCTCCTGTATTGGTATTCTGTGAGAACAAGGCTGATGTGGATGACATTCATCAGTATCTCCTCCTGAAGGGAGTAGAGGCCGTTGCCATTCATGGAGGCAAAGACCAGGAAGAGAGAGAATATGCGATTTCATCATTTAAAGCCGGCAAGAATGATGTCTTGGTTGCAACTGATGTCGCCTCAAAAGGCTTGGATTTTCCTGACATTCAACACGTAATTAACTATGACATGCCTGCCGAAATTGAAAACTATGTACATAGGATTGGGCGAACAGGAAGATGTGGTAAGACTGGAATCGCAACGACCTTTATAAATAAAAACCAGAGTGAGACAACACTTCTTGATCTGAAACACCTCTTGCAAGAAGCGAAGCAGAGGATTCCTCCTGTTTTGGCTGAGTTAAATGATCCAATGGAAGATGGAGACACAATTTCTACTGCAAGTGGAGTTAAAGGGTGTGCTTATTGTGGTGGTCTCGGTCACCGTATCCGTGATTGCATCCATATTTTAATACGATGTTTGTGTTACTGTATCAGAAAACTTTATGTTCTGTTAAATGGCAGGGTTGCAATAGAGAGGCTTTTGTCAAAAATTATGCTCTGTAAATGTAGTACAATATAACCAGTATTGGAGGATTATCTTGTTAGCTAACATTTTTTTTTTAATTTATGATCTCTTGCCCTGCTTATTGAATCATCATGTATGCTTTCACAAATTTATCTCTTAATATCGTGTAGTGCAAGACTGGACAGGATGGAAAGAAAAGGTCTACCATGGAGATGAAGGAGATTTGAGCAAGGAAGAAAAAAGAAAAGAAGTTGATAATTCAATGGAGCCAAGACTTCATCTCGGTAGCTATAGAGTATATAGGTACTGTATTCTGTGGCTCCCAGCAACAGCTCAAGCATACACTGTTGTTGGTGTCCTTCAGGTACTTCTCTTTTTTATCTCTCAACTTGTGTTTTTTTTCCTCAATAATAATAATAATAATGTTGAACAAATTAAAGTAGGAGGCTTTTCATAATTCCACTGGGCAGGCAGTATTAATCTCTCAATCCAGTTGAGCTATAATTTTTATTTCTAGCTTTCCTCTTTTCTTTTCTTGTTTTGGTTGATGGGAGCATGGATGCTGAGTTTCAATATAAAAAATAAACAAAGCTGTAGGATGCAGGAGTACATGCATTCTCAAATGTTTGCCATATTGATGTGGAACGCAAAAGCAAAAGGAAGCCAAATGAAGTGGTATGCACCTCATCTGCAACTCATATTTCAGTTAATATTTGGATTCACTGCTGGTAATGTTTTGCTTGTAGGAATTCCCATTGTTCTTTTTTTTTTTTTCGTTTTCAACTTAAAAGAAACATTTTGGGTTTTAAAAACTGTTAATATGATGGTAAACATCAGATGGCTGAATAGATTGGCTAATGCCCATTCCATAGCTGTAGCAGCTGTTGCTGACCCCCCTAAAGCCATCTAGCAATTTCAAGCAAGTCATCAAATTTGGAAGCAGGCCAGAAGAACACATCTCGTTGAAAAGATTTAGAGCTTCCTGAGGTCTCCCTACTTGGCAGAAACCTTGCATAAGAGTGCTGTAAGTGACAGTATCAGGAGTCAATTCCTTTTCAGACATTTTAGAAAGTAATCTTTTTGCCTCGTCCAGCCTTCTTCTCTTGCAATTTCCATTGGTCAAGATGTTGTAACTATGTACAGCAGGTGCATAACCCTTGCCAACCATGATGTCGAGCACCTTTTGGGCCTCATCCATTTGGTTATTTAAACAATATCCACCCATCAAGGCATTGTAGGTGTAAACATTTGGCTCAGCACCTTCCTCGGTCATCGTTTCAAAGACAATATCCCTTCGTTGCAGAGTCCATCAACCAAAATGGTGAAGGTCACTGTATTTGGCATAACATTCCTACCAACCATTTCTTTGAACAATGTTGTAGTGGAATGCTCCGATCCACCATTTCAGATAAGAATTCCATGGCATCATTAACCAGCCTATCTTTGCAAGGGCTGACCATGATTGTATTATATGTCACCACATCTGGCTTGCACCCATTTTGTTCCATCTTGTACACGTGAACAGCCATACTTGTGTTGCCAGTTTTGCACAATCCATTGATTACAGTAGTATAGCTAATTACATCAGGCTCATGCCGTCTCCGTACCATCTCGTTAAACAATCCTACTGCCTCTTTAATCTCGCCCTCAATGCAGAGCCCATTATTGAGGGTATTGAATGTGATATCATTAGGTTGCATACCCAGTTTGACCGTCTTACCCAAGATAGAGACAGCAAAATGAACATGGTTGAAGCGACAAAGGCAGTTAATCAATATATTTAGAGAATAAACATTGTGGGTAACTCCAAACAAATTCATTTGATTGCACAAGGAGACAACAGTGGAATACTGTTTCTTTTTGGCAATGGAGCCTAAGAATTTGCCACATTCCACAAAAGAAGGCCTAGGGTTCATGTGGATCATGCGATAGAATGAAGCCAAGGCATCATCAATACTAACGTTATTGCTATTATCACAAACAAACCCACCATTTTTTGTGTGGCAAAGAAGGTTTCTTTGTACAAGTAGAAGTGGTGATGATTGAAGAACAAGAAAGAAGGGAAATGAGGAAGAAAAGGAAAGATGCCCATTTCCATATGTAGTTGAAGAACCCGAATAGCAGAATCAGAAGAAGCAGTAGCTCTTACTGTTCCTCTCCTCCTTCGAAGCCGAAGATGAAAGCTTTTCCACTCAACTCCGTATCTCTTTCTCAATTCTGGGTGTCTTGTCTTCTTGGGTTCAGCTTTGCCAGAACCATTTATGAAAGGAACCCATTAGGCAATAGACGATTTTACTTTTATTTGAAGCCCAATGGCTAATGACTTGACTTTCTATCATTTCCTTTAAAAACAGAATAAGGTGCAGCAAAAGAAATATAGATTAGATTAGATTAAAAATAAAAATAATAATTGTAGACTTAGATTCATTGCGCTCTGTATTGCTACAATATAATAATAAATTTATTCTTTCATAAAAAAAACCATTGAATTAGCTATTAAAAATAACACAAATTTTTCACAAGAATTCATTAATTATTATCATATTAATTCAGGGGCAAATATAAAACATGTATTAAAAAAATATTAATGATACAGTTTTAATAAACTATTTTTTTCTTTTTTTTTTCTTTCTCACCGTCTCAGGTTTCATATTTGCCATTTCAAAAATTAAATGTGTTATATTAGTTTATATTTGTATCAATTTTAGTTATTATTTTTTTAATTGATATTTGTTTTGCTTCTAATACTTTTTAAAATTAATTTTATTTATCAATTTCATTTCTCAACATTTGATTTCATTTAATTTTTATATCTAATTTGGTCATCATTATTTTGATTGCTATTTTTTTTAAAATTTTATCCTTCAATATTTTATTTCATTTAATTTTATATCAAATTTATTTTTCTTTCTTTTGATTGTTTTTTATTTGTTTTTTAATCATTTTCTTAATTTTTTTTTAATATCATCCCTTTGTGTGGCTAGATTTTGGATTAAAGGTGACTGGTCATTTTAAAAAAAAAACAATATATTTTGAAATTGGACATAGACAATCAACAAGTCCATGCAATTGAGTGGCTAGGTAGACATGCTTGAGATTTTTGTGCTTTTGACCTCGCAGGTTCAATTCTTGCTGTTTGCTAATTTTATGTTGTGGTTTTCTTCCTTTGCCTTCTCTTTTAGTTCAATTGTTAACTTGATTTTTCTACTTGAGACTTGCTTTGTTAATTTATAAAGGTTTAGAAAATTATGTTATTTTAATTTTCTTTTCTTAATGTTCTTGTAATTTTTTTTTAACCATGTAATGTTTTAATTAGTTACCTTGGATAATCTTCCTTTTTACGAAAAAAAAATCAGTCCTTTTCTTCCCTCAATGCATATTTTACATTTTTTCCCGTTAATATTGCTTATACTCAAGTAATGTTATCTTAATCTCTAATGATTCTAGACTAACAACTATGTCTTTTTATATATATATATATATATATATATATATATATATATATATATATATGATGTGCTCGCTCAAACACACCTTTCATGTTATTAAATTTTATTGAACAAGTTCGAGCTATGTGGTTACTAATATAATAATCACTAGAGGTTTATATGATCATTAACTTCAAGGCTTGTGGGATTAGTCGAGGTACACGCAAATTGACCCGGACACCCACATTAATAAAATAAATAAATAAATAGTTATATGGTTACTAATATGATAGTCACTATAGGCTTACATGGTCATTAACTTCAAGATTTGTGGGATTAGTCGAGGTGTACGCAAATTGACCCAGACACCCATATTAATAAAATAAATAAATAAATAAATTTTATAAAATATTTTTTTTCGTTAGGGTGCTCGTTAATGCCTTGTAAGAAGTCTCAAACTGATACTAAATAACTTTGAGATATTATTTCACTTTGGCTAGTTAGGACTTAGTAGAGAGATTAAGGATAAAAACTAAAATGGTTTGTGTTTCTTTTACTGAATTGAGTCATTGTAATTTGCATAGCAAACTATAGTAGGACACTAACTACTAAAGGTTCTGTTTGATGTTGTGTTGCGAAATGATTAGAGATGCTTTTAAGCTAACCATAACTTTAAACACTAACTACTAATGGCAAGGACTCCAGTTAGTGCCAAGTAGTTTAGCTGGCAGCTTATCTGGCATTGTATTTGAAGACTTGAAAATCAAATCTCAGGCTAGTTAGGACTTAGGAGAGAGATTAAGGATAAAAACTAAAAAAGAAGAGTTCATCACATAAAGAGTTCAAAAGATTGGATAAGGTTTCCATGGAGGTCAATACCAGTGAAACGTGGAAAGAAGAAGATGATAGAGGAAGGAAAAGAATATATACTGATTTCCTTTTTCAAAAGGTACTTGTCTAGTTATGATCTCACCTAACCAAAGTGCAAGACAGTGAACTGCTCTGCCCTTTACCACCTGGCAACAAAGTGGATTGCCCTTAAAGCAAGCAATCAGGCTGGTTCTCTCCTGATTTCTTTCTTACAATACTTGAAGCTGCAAAAAGTAATTTGATACTGTTTTGTTATATGTTTGACAGCAAAATCATGGCTATAGACCCTTTAAATAAAACAAGAAATTCTATATTAATATTGCAACTGCTTACAGAGAAATCTTATTGAAGTAGTAATATAGGAAACATCAAACATATGTCTAGGACAACTTAACTGCAACACCAGATAGTTATAATAGGTAAATGAAAGGGAAAATAGACACTTGTAGAGTAGATAATAAGCCCCAAGAAACTTGTGAAGTCGGCTCAGGAAGGCCTGTGTAATTGCACATAGACATGGTTAATCATTCTGGGACTGGACTCACACTCCTGAGCCATTATATTTCCTTGCAGCCTCTCTGCTGTCAATGGTTGATGTGTAACTATCTTCTCTTGTGGATGGCCTGGTTCCATAGCGCCTAGCAGCTTCCTTGCTGTCCATAGTTTCTGTATAGGCTGGTTGTCTATAGCGGGATCGAGGAGGAGAGGTAGTGGCAGAAGGTTTTGCAACTTCTGCAGTGGATGTTGAATGAGCTGGCCTTGCCCACCCACCACTAGTGATCATTGTCGTTTCCTTGTTGCTACCTTGTTTGCGGTAATAATCATCATAGCTGTCATTTCGAGGCGCATTACTGCTGGGCTTTAGCAAGTCTTTGTTGTGGAAAACGTTGCGCTCATCGTAGCCTTCATAGCCTGTGGATTTAGGGGCCTGGCGCCAGTATGAAGCATCCCAAGGGGCAATCTTGGGTGGGCTAGCATCAGTTTGCACTTTGGTGATGGATTCCTCAACATTTTGTGGGCGACTATTAACTGAAGCCATAGGTCTACGGAACTTATCCTCTGCTCCATAAGGATCATCTGTCAAGCGAGTGCTTTGCTTGTATTCAGACTCCAGAGGTGAATGAACATGCTGTTGAAAAATCGTCTCAGTTTTTGTAACATAGTGATCTGCATTCTTATCAGCGCCATAGAAAATGATAGGCATTTTCCTCCCCTCAGCATCAATGATGACCGGTCGGCACACGTGATCAGAAGCATGGCCTTTTTTGCTCCAAAAATCATCAGAGCTTGGTGTACTGTTGGTGGAATAGCCCCTATACGCGTGACCATACCTAGCCATCACTCTCTTTGTATAGGAACTTCTTGCCTTGTAGGACTCTAGCACTTGGATTTCTTTTCTTGCTTATGAAAGATGTTAGAACTTTTCTTAAATAGAAAATCTGGACTCTCCTGTTCAAATGAATGATGCCAGATCAGCTATACGATGCATAAAAGGATCTTATGCTGCCTTTTGCTTTGCACTTTGATACTACCTTGAAGTTCACTCCACCAGGAAACTTGATAAGGAATCATGTTCTAAGCATTTCATAACAGTGAATTCCAATCCTTTCACTTGGATAAACTTGTTTTTGAAAAGAGGGTGATCCTGGAGGAAGAAGATTGCAAGAACAAAGGAAAAAGAGAGAGGATGAGAGAATCGCTTTTCCAGCGAGCAAGAAATAGAAAAAGAATAGCCTTTGGTGAGACAGAGACTTGGAATTCGAGACTCTACTTTTAAAATGGCAATATCCACAACATGCACAAAATTGAAACTGAGAAATTCACAGAGAATTCAGTGCCATCTGCTTGCATTGAGCACCTTCTGTTGAGAGTATTTTCCTTTACTAATCATTGGCATATCATTGTAGACCATAATATTGAAAATGTCAATCGCTCAGCAAAAAAGAACACCCCTCCTCCCAAATTCGATCAGTCCTTTTCTACCTGTACCGCTAAATAAAAGTCTGAAGAGTCATGTTCGGCTTCACCTGGACTGTGACCTCCATTACTTGCAAGGCCATTGAAGTCCTGCTCTAGTTTCCATTTCAAACAAAGTTGTCTTCTTCATTTTCTCCAACTTGTGGAGATCAATTCTGAATTTCTACGGGACAAAGAAAAGAAGGGAGATTCATTCCGACTCCGCAGCTTTGGGCAACGTAATCAAATACGTAGGAGCAAAAGAGAAAGTCAGCTCTACAGTAGCATATGTTTACTTGTTAAGCATAATGGATCAAAAAGCATAGGTGATAGATATTTTCGTGCTGTAAGCTCATTTGATTTTGCAGCCCTTCGTCTGAAAGACAGCCTTGAACTTGTCAATACCTTATCGCCGATCCCTTGCTGTACATTCTATCTGGGAAAAGAATAACGAGTGTTGATAAATTTTATGTGGCACCAAGTGTATCCCACTGCTCAGATTTATCGTCATTTCTGCGCAAACATGATGCGTAGACTTTGATATACCTGGTATAACCCTCATCAGTTCCTGGAAAAACATAGCATCAAACTTAATGTTCTAATAGAGACATGAAAACCACTAGTTCCACAACCAAGCAGGCAAGCACCAACCAATGAATTTAATATTAACCCTTTGTCATTGTTTCCATTCCATACATTATTATCAACACACTGATGGCAGACCACAATGATCACATGAAATGTTTGAAGATAAAATTGATATATATGGAACACAGAGCCGGCTTAATTAAGATAAGGGCCACTTGGGCAATAACTCAAGGCCCCTACTTAACAAAAAAGCTTCAAGTATATGTAAAATAAAAATTACATGTATTTAACAAAAGACTTCAACTACAAAATAAAAATTATCCAAGGTCTTCCTTGTTAGAAATACATAAAAAATAATAAAAATATTTTTTAAACATTTAAAAGTTCTCATTTATAACTTTGCTGAATACTCTTAATTATTCATCTTAGGCCGGCTGTGAATTGTACCATGATGTAAAGTTTCTTACAATGCAAGGGAACATAGATTATTCGCAATCACAGAGAATTGATTGACATTTTCTTCATTACATTACAGCCTAACAAACTTACACAAAGCATGTCTCTCTTGCTATTTCTCAACTATCTGAACATGAAAAGAAAAGAAAAGAAAAGAAAAGGCACCATGCATGTGCTTCACAGAATCACACATTTTTTTCTGCAAGTAAACAGCTAAAAGCATAGATGGTGATAAAAGTTTCAAGACTATCACGTGCCTTGTCTTTCTATTTTCTAGGGGTCGAATGCCGGGACTTCAGGCGAAGGAGAATGGAAAGCACGATATATTTTCTCGCTTCTTCAACAAGGCAGCTGTGACCTGCTAAATGATGTAGCATAAAATGCTAAGGATATCAGACTTCCTCCTAAGTTACCATCCAAAGATCTTGAATCAGAAAGTCATTAGGAGTATGGAGAGAAACAAAATACTGCAGCTGTAGAAACTGACCTGGGTTAACTAGTACAAAGTACGAGGTCAATTTGAGGATTACGGGCAGCAACAGAAAGTGCTAGACATGCTCCAAAGGACCCTCCCACTAGATAAATAGGCTTATTTGGAGATGAGGCATATTCAAGCCTCACAGTTTCTTCGACAATTTTCACCAGCCCTTCATGCAATAAATCTTGTTGAGTTAGTGATAGGTATTTCATCAAAAAAAAGTTAGTGATAGGTAGCATTCTAACACGTTTAATTTAACAGAAAAGAAAACACATATTGCATGCCCCAACACACAAAAACAAGAAGTAATATGAGGATCACGTCTGCAAGCAAACATGCACATCGGCAAGGGACTTGAAGAACCATATAGGACCATTACAAATGAATATTCCTAGAAATATATTCATACACAGCAAGTTCGAAGATGAAAGACAATGAATATGGGCTTCATAGCTTAACTATTAAAACCCATGATTAAGAGAAGAATCGGCCATTCATTTCGGCACTAATCCTTACCGTCAAATGTCGTTCGATCACGCACTGGAATATGAAGGCATCGAACTTCAAATGCCCTGAAAATTTCCAGAAAAAACAAATGTAAAATCGTTTTTTTAACTGAACTGGAAATGATAGAACAAGTAGGACTGCAAAGAATTTTATTAACAGTTCTTAAATGACGAGTCCCTTTGTTATAAAGAACGAATGCAGCAAATGAGAAGCGGTAGAAACAGTTTTGACATGCAGAAACTATCCCATCTTAACGTGAACTGTCGACTGGCAAATAATTCAGAGAAAGACAAAATTTTCTTGGAAGGTTCGCACGTATTTCAAGCTCAAGGCTTCAATACTTGTAATGAACACTGGCCTTTGCACTATTTTTTATTTTGTGGTGGTTTGTTGTGTGTGTGTGTTTGTGTTTGTATAATATACAATAGAAAACTAAAGGCTCATATGCCATTATTTTTGTCACGATCTAAATCCCGGGTCCATGACCGGCAACGCAGAAACGGTGTTGAAAGGATACCCTATTTACGCTAAGCCTCAAAACGGACATATCAAAAGAACAATTTATTCAAAAATACGCAGCGTTTCATAATTTTTAGAAATATTATATTATTTAAAATTGATGAAACCAAAAGATAGTTTAAAACTCCTCATCAGTAATTAAAACAAAAACAATAATCCATAATACTCATTACATTGTCAAAATCCAAACTTAATTAAAACAAGGTAATAGTGGAGCATCTAAAACATCGAATCAAAACCAGAGTTTTAAAACCCGGACCGGCCCGACGGGTCGACCTGGGACCCGGCCGACCCGGGCCTGGGACCGGTCCGGGTTGAGGCAAAAACCCGCTCAGGAATTGGCCCGGGGAAACCCGATCCACCCGGGTGAGACCCGGTCAATTTTTTTTTTATTTTCACTGTCATTAAACGGGTTTTACTTAATCTGCTACCCACAAAACCTGAAACCTCTTTTTTTTCCCCTGGTCTTGCAGGAAGATTCCAGGCAAGGCAAAGCAACTATCAAGTCAAGACAACACCTTTTTTCTCCTATCTTTATTGGTGCTCTCCACAAACAAATGGTCATTTGGGGTGGTTTAGGGTTTTGCAGAGAATATAATGGTCGTGCAGAGAGAGAGAGAGAGAGAGAGAGAGAGAAGAACATAAGATAAACAAGAAATTAAGAAAACAAGAGTGGGGAGAGGCAATAATTAGAAGATGGACCAGTGTTTCCTTACTGCTTCCTTCATTCTGTGGTTTTGAGTTCCCTTTGCCATTCTTCTCCGAAGTTGGCTAATCTTCCAACCAAGTAGTGAGAATATGAAAGGTCAGCATGTTGAATATGATGCCGTTATCAGGTCTTTGAATTGAGTTGGAAGACGAAGACGATCTTGGGGCCAGCGATCTGGCTGGCCATATTCAATAGCGTTCGCTGATCTTTTGGTTAGAAAGAAAATAATGGAAGCAGGTGCTCCGAGTGAGAATATGAAAGGTCAGCATGTAGATGATTTTTTTTTTGTCAACCCGGGTCAACCCATCTAACCCGTGACTCGATCACTTGACCGGGTCGATGACCGGGTCGGGTTTCAAAACTATTATCAAAACTAAAAGGAAAGCCTCACAAAATAAGCAAGGCATACCGACCAAAATGAAGAAGCAGGAACATTCAACAAAGTCCACCTGCTAACAGAAACTAAGAACCTGAAATAATATTAAGAATGAGGGGTGAGTTCAACCAACTCAGTGAGGGAATAACATTTAATATAGATTTTAGATATTTAGATATTAATAGTTTGCAAGACTATTTATCTTGATATACATATACATATACATATTAAATATATTATCATAAAGTAGTGGAATACATGTTAGAGATCAGATGACACCCGAGGGTGACCAGATAACACTCAAAAGTGACCAGATGACACCCGAAGGTGACCACTGTGGGATGATCAGTCATCACAGGCTGATGCCTCTCTCACCAGCTAGGTATACAGAATACTATGTGCACATAGGCTAACTACTCTCTGTTAGCATGAAGTTACTGACAAGTCTCAAATCAAGGCATAATAGATATTCACAGAATCATTAAAGAAACGTATATCATATCAAATAGAATTTAGTTTGACAGATTGCGAGTGCAAATTCAAGAATAAATGAGTACTCGGAAAATAAAGCAACATATATAAGTATTCAAGAAATTAACTAGTACTCATTGTATAATCAACATACATATTTATTTATAATATATGCATATTAAAGATTATCCCACTCCCCCGGAAGAATATAGATTAAAAGGAATATCAGATGAAAGACCCGAAAAACCTATTGAGGATCGTTAGGAGAACCTACAATAAATATACGAAATATACTTAAAAGCAACTCAAAGCAACACAAATAAAAGATTCCAATGCATAAAAGAAAACCAGGTTTAGTCTCCTAGGTTTAGGGACTAAAACGACAATTATCTAAAACAGGGACCACAACGTAATTTTACCAAAACTGGACCCAACTGTAAATACATAACCATACTGAAATTTCACCCATAAACCATCCTTAATTCTGTCTAGAATGAACCAGGGACCGAACTGTAATTTTTATAAAGTTTAGGGACTAAAATGTAAATTCCCAAAATTGAGGGACCAAACTGAAAATATTCCAAATCAATTATCAAACTGAGATTCATCATCCTAAACCTCATAATAACACTGTCTAGAATCTCAAAAATACATTTAGGGGTCAAATTGTAATTTTTCCAAAGTTTAGGGACTAAATTGAAATTTTCATAAATCGAGGACCAAAATAAACTTTGGTCATCTTCATCCTCAAGACCATTCTGTCCAGATTTTACAGCAAGGTAAAAATGAATTTCTTAACCCATAAAAATTAATATAAACAAATTAACTCATAAATCCTTATTTTTAACAGCATACTCAAAATTAATCGCTTAACATTAAACCCTTAATAATCATGAATTAATCTTAACAAAATAAACTTCAAATCCTTATAAATCCTAATCTCTTTTTTAATCTTTCCATAAATAAATCATAATCAAAAGTAACATGAGAGAGAATCACTTGCTAGCTACTTCCACTTTTCTTAAACCCAAAACTCAAGATCAAAAACTGAAATTCTTGGTTTGATGAGGAGAGGGTCACGACGGCCACAAGACTTAGAAGAGAGAATAGTAATTCTCTTGCAACTTTTCTTTATATACCTAGGTTAACTTAGATTAGGTTTGGGCTGACTTGGACTTGGGTTTGGGCTAAAAGTCTGGGTCTTACAATTTTCCTTCCTAAATCCTAACCAAGACCAATGGTAGTCTCAATAGAAGTTATGCTCATAGTAATAGTGGGAAACTGGGAATGACATGAGTATTTTTGTGAACGAATGCTTGAGCTCGTAGTGTGCAGCAGCTCATATAACCTTGGATTCATTTATGACAAGCTTGTTTGAGCCAATTTATAAAATTATGACAAGGAAAAATAATGACAATGAATTGAATTCCTTTTTGCTTATGCTAACCACCGAACTGCCTTGTTGTCATAAAGAGTGACTGGCATAATGATCTGCTTGCCGGTAAACCTTATTAACTTTCAGTATTGTGTACAATGTTCATTCCAGGTTTTGTCTGATATCATTCCAAAGGAGACTCTTCTTTGGAGATTGAAATTGCTTCAATCCGCCGCTGCTTATGCTAATTCCCGTCTTCATGCTGTAAGAGCTGAATCGCTAGTACTTGCCGGGTCAGTTAATGAGGTTCCTTTGTACATTTATTGTTCACACATCTTATGTTATCTGAATGGTCCTTGAAACATCTCTGCTGTATTTGTTTATGCATCAAGATTTATCACTGATCATGCTACATCTGTAATATGTTACGTATTTGTGATTTCTGTTTCAGAAGGGAAAATAGTAATTTGAGCCTTACTTGACCTTTAGAAAGCATAGAGTCTCGGAATAAAATTTTCTGCAGTTTTTGTGAATATAGAGCCTGGCATATAAAAGAGAATCAAGCATGCTGCTTTTATTTTCTTTGTTGTAGTTCTCTCTTTCTCTCCCACACACTTTCTTAAGCCCATAAACATCTACATTAGGCACCTACACATATTAACAGAGTTGCCCCTTCCCATGCCTTTGTTAATTCGTGCAGGTTCTGTACATGTATGGCGCCAGATACCTTTAAACCCCTTGATATTGAATACTCGATAAATTATGAAGTGAACAATAATTATAAAATTTCTGTAGCACATTTGGACACTGTAATTTGGAATGATCTTCTTCTATGTGATATTATTTGCTGTAGAGAATCTATGGTTTTCAATAAACTATCTAAATGTCTGTGTTTGGATCATGGATTTATGTCTTGTAGGAAAGGAGTGTTCCTTTAGTCAAGATTTTCTTCTCATGACTGATTTACTTTGAGATGCTATATGTGATTCCCTCTTGCATTGGTTTAATATGGATGGATGTTGAAGTTGATGCTGTATTTGCATTGCAGTGGAAATGATAACTTGCTTCGTAGTAGGGATGAAGCTTACCGTCTTAAAAGTTCATTGAAGAACTGCAAAGTTCGTTGCTTCAAGGACAATGGGCATTCCATGTTGATGGTAGGTTAAAAAAAGTGGTGTATCCTTGTGTCTAAAATAAGCAGAGAAACTGTATAGGAATGTCTGTATCTTGGACGTTTTGATGCTTCTCGCAGACACCATTTGAGCTCTTTCAAATTAACAGGTTTCTGATCACAAAAAATCTCGAATGACTTCTTACTTGTGAATAAACACTTTAGGTATCATTTTTGGTTTGAGCATATGGATCATCATTTTAGATGACCACACTCTGTACAATGTTTACCATCTATCATGTATTCTAGACCCAATGCTTCGGTTGATGAGGTGGTTCTGGGAGCGAAAGCCTGTACCATTTCTTCATGTTAACTCCTAGACTTTGGTTTTCTGAAAAGAGATCAATCTTGTGAAACATTTGGTGCATCCATAACTCGTACATTGTGATGCTCAGCGCAGTGAAGCTTTATTTCCCAGTATAGAGAGACAGACATATGACTTCATTTATTTATTTCATTTGCAGGAAGATGGTTTTAATTTGCTTACTATTATCAAAGGTGCTTGCAAATATCGTCGCACTAGGAGGCTTGATTTTGTCTCTGACTTTCTGCCGCCTAGCATGTCTGAATTCAAATGTGTATTTGATAAGGGGATTGGATAAGTCGGCTGACAATTTTTTATACGCAGCTGTTGAATGTATGGCTAGCACTTTTGTGCCTAGAATGAGATAACATGGAGACTTGACCCTGATCAAGCCAGAGCATTCATAATTGTTCAAACATAGTCCAATCAGTCAATCTTCTGACTATTTATTAGCCATTTTCTCTGTATGAGTCTCGCCGTTCACTCTTCATTTCTCCATCCTTTATCCCTTCTTGTGTTCTGTGCCGGTGGGGTTTCACAACGAGAGAAACAACTCGGCCATCTCTAACCCCTCCCATCCCAGGTGTAAGCCTGGTGTGTGTGGTTGATTGTGACATTGTCTCTCCTATTCTCTCTCTTATCTCACAATCTTTTCCATTAGAAATTCCATTTCACGTTGATTTTTACTATCAGAAAGCTCTTAATGCTGAATAAATTTGCTGCTTTATTCTGTTCTTGCTCGTTAAACTTAAGGTACAGAATATGATAAAAGAAAAATCTCTTGTAGTTCCAGGCTTCCAGCAAGCTGATAAACCATGTCCTCAGTAGACGAATAAGAAAATATACAACAGTTGTTTCATAATTTAGAAATTTGTATGAATTAAGCTGACCACAAAGGATCTCGGTCTAAATCCTAGGCTAAGTTCTGACAGTTTGGGCTTCCTGTAAACCAGCCTGACTAACTTTTTTATGTTGCATCTCATTATCTGTGTATCAAGCTGATCGTATTAGAATCACATGATTTCTAGGCTGTTTCGCTTTGGTACTTGCCCGGCTGTGTTCTCTACTCTGGACGATGGCAAGATAGTGCGAGGTCTTGCAGGAGTTCCGGATGAAGGTCCTGTCTTATTTATTGGCTACCACATGCTGATGGGATTTGAGATTTATTCTCTTGTAGAAGAATTCATGAAAGAGAAGAATATTGTGGTTCGTGGCATAGCGCCCCCTTACCTATTTTCAGAGGTCATGGAGGGTTTATTTACTGGATTTTCAGTATCTGATTGGTTGAAAGTAATGGGTGCAGTACCTGTCACAGGAAGCAATCTTTTCAGATTGCTTTCAACTAAATCACATGTGCTTCTTTATCCTGGAGGTCAACGAGAGGCTCTGCATAACAAGGTATGCCAATTGTCGAGTTCCTTGTTTTCATTTCAACAAGTTCTCTTTTGGAGCTAGAAACCATACATCTAAAAATTTTATTTCTTTTATATGATAAATACTTTCTTCTTTTCATTTCTCAAAATGGGATTTTAGCAATGAAATGTAGTAGTGTCAGTTTTGGGAATCGTCTGAAATAGTTGCAGCGTCAATTCGTAAATGCTCTTTGACAAAATAACCATGCCTGCGACCTGGTCACCACTGTTATCTCCAGTGCAGCCGAGACCTCTGATTGCTTTCAAAGGCACTAGCTAAACCACCTCTATCATCATTGTCACCGCCGTACTTCTCTTTAGAACTCTCTGAAATTGCTCAACTCTGAACCTAGCTGCAGTGCGAGGACATCACACATACATCAAAACACAGTTTTTTTTTTTTTTTTGTCTTTTCAAGTATTGCTTTGTCCAAATGTTTGTGATATCTCAAGTCTCGTGCCTCTTTAATTTTCAGGGTGAAGGATACAAGTTATTTTGGCCTGATCAACCGGAATTTGTCAGAATGGCAGCAAGGTTTGGAGCCACAATTGTACCATTTGGAACCGTAGGAGAAGATGATGTAGGAGAAGTAAGCTTTGGTTCTATTGACATCAGTTTCTTATTTATTATTTCTATTCCACGAGCCTTCCTTTGATGGTTGAAACATATTTCTGTTCTGTACATAATTCTTGTTAGAGAAGGAACAAAAACTGGTTTTAGTTATCTTTATTTTCATAGTAGTGGTAACTTCGGAAGATTTGTATCTCCCAGATCTCCTCCTGTTTTACTCTTCATTTTCCAAGCTTGTCTTTGAAATTCATGCTCGTAATGGAAAAGATTCTGTCGTCTGTGTGTTGCAGCTGGCTCTAGATTACCATGATATGATGAAAATACCAATACTAAATGACTACATCAGAGGCGCTAAGAGTAAGGTAATTAACATTCTCCTTATAAGTTATGCAATGATAGTGCATTGTAGCTGAAAGATATAAACTTAAAGACACTGGCTGTTTTTTCACAGTTTGGGTGTTAACTGAGAATATGACCTGAATCTGATTACAGGGATGACAGCTAAGGGGAGGTTGCCAGGACAGAATTATTCATCCCAGGGATTTTACCTAAGCTACCTGGCCGCTTTTATTATCTGTTTGGGAAACCCATAAAAACAAAGGGAATGAAAGAGAAGCTGGAAGACAGAGAAAGTGAAAACCTATTGTACTTGCATGTAAAATCTGAAGTTGAAAACAGTATCGCCTACTTGTTGAAGAAGCGAGAAGAGGATCCCTGTAGGAATGTCAATTGATAGAACAATATATCGTGCTTTCTACTCTCCTTTTCCTGAAGTTCCAGCATTTGAGCCTTAAAAAATAGAAAGACAGGGTACTGGATAGTCTTGAAACGTTTCCACCATCTATGCTTAAAAGCTGATTTATGTACAAAAAAACCTGTGTACTTGTAAAACATTCGTTATGTATGTTTGTTAGACTGTACTATTGTAATGAAGAAATGGTCAATCAATTCTCTCTCACTGCAAACACACTGCATTCCAAGTAATGAAGGTCAGTAGCCTGAAATGAACAAAACTTTGTCTGAAATGGAAATTAGAGCAGGACATCAAAGGACTTGCAAGTAATGGAGGTCTCTGTCCAGGACATTGATCTAAACCAACCAAGACAAGAAAGACCTGTGTTCAGTACATCAGCAAAAGCAGAACAGGAAATTTAAAATTTTACTTAAATTACAAGTCTCACAAAATCTAGTCGATCTAGATGATGTCAAGCTTCCTCGGCAGTCTAGTTCCTTCAAGCTCGAATTGAACTGATTGGAAGAAAGCATTGATTAGCCTCCGGATAGTGATGTTTGAAGACAAATGGGTCCTCCATTTTTATAATTTTAAACGCAGAAAACTTAGGTGCTTCTGATTAAAGTCCGGAATGGAAATGGAAGAATCAAAACGAGAATGGAGTAATTGAAATAACATTTAAAGATACATTAAACAATGGTTTTGGTAGTAACGAAATTATGAGCGTTTGAAAATGTATGAGCATTATAGTAAAGTGTAAATTAACAATTTGATTGCTTTTTCTCCCTCCAAAATACTTCAGACACATATAAAAGCAATGAAAGGTCGTAAGTGTTTTTAATACAAAATTGCTTTCAAACTGCAGTACATAGCTCTTCAGCCTTTGATGATCAAGGAAAGGAAACATTTGCATTTCTTACATGTGTGAGTTCGATAGCTCTTTCAACAGAGCAAAGAAGTGTTAAAAATGGCCAGCAGGTTTACCAAAGCTGAAAATTTCATCCATTGCTATTCCACATGAACAAGAAGATTAAAAAGTTTATACCTTGTTAATTATGTGAAAAAGATGCCGAAAGGAAGGTTTAGTTCTGCTGTTAGTGTTGCTTCCCCCACCTCAGTGATCTAGCTCATCACCTGGAACAAAAATATCTGCAGTTCAGCATTACCAAGCCACGCTGATGATAAAAGAATTATTCAAACTCATAACAAATCAACATTCTAAAGGAAACAGAACAAATTCATGAACCAAACACTGGACCTGGGGAAGCCATTGAGCAGAGAAATGACATCAATCATACCTTGTAAATCATCTCCCACCCTTGATAACACCTTGGTTCATATTGATCATGCAATCCCCTTCAAATTTCATGATTTTAGAGCTTGAAGAATTCTTGTAAGAAACTTGCCTTACCTTGCTTTCTAGCATTTGTTGAATACAATGAACACAGCATGACAAATAGATAGCATATAGAGATAAATAAAGAAAATAGATAGCATATATTGATTGGAAGATTGTTTATAGATGCTTAGGAAAGTATACATAACTTTTCAATTAATTTGTGGAAGTCTCCAAGACCCAGAAATGCTTGCTGTAATCAATTTTTAAGGGTCAAATGCTGGGACTTCATTTGAAGGAGAACGTAATGCACGATACACTGTTCTGTCAATAATACTTCTATAAGGATCATCCTCTCGTTTCTTCAACAGATAAGCAAGACAACTTTCGACTTCAGATTTTATGTGCAGGTATAGCTGGTTTGCGTTTTCTCTGTCTTCAAGTATCTCCCCCTTTCCCTTCGTTTCTATAGGCTTTCCGAACAGAAAATAAAAACGGCCAGGCACCTTTGGCAAAAGACCTGGGATGTAGAATACTTGGTTTGCCACCTCCCCTTGATTCTCGTCTCTGTGAACGCACCATATAATTTGTCACACAAATGTATAAAAAGGGAGCTGTCATCTTATGTTAACATGTCTTTTACAACTATATATGTAGCTAGCAAGTGCAAATATCATTGCTTGAATAGTAATCACCTTATTTTTGTAGATTTACGAGTAGCATCTCTGACGTAGCCATTAACCACTGGAATTTTCATCAAGTCATTGTAATCAAGAACCAACTGCAACATCCAAACAGAGAACTTTAAAAAGAATACAATAATATAGGATAAGTATAATTGCACGCTTTTTTTTTTTCCTAGATAGGACCTGGCAGCCCACAATCAGTAGTTAGGCAGTCAGGGAATTCTTTTAAAGAGGAGCAAAAACATTGAATGATAAGCATTATTGAGATTTGAGATTTCCTGGTTCTGCAAGCACAACTTGCATGATTAAAGAATAACGTGAAGGCAAAACTACCAGATTTGTTCCCATACAGAACCTACTGGATACAATGTAGTAGTTTGACACTATATCTGATGCCATCAGTGAATACTTAGGCTCAGACGACATATTGTGAAAGCTGCCTGTCGAGTGCAAATTATCCTGAATGTGTTGATATCATAATAAAGGTACAGTTAAACCAACTATTTCTTCTTATCATTCTGGGAAATTTTAAAATAAATTTTTTTATTGAGGATAAGAAATAATCTGAAAAAATTTAAAAACAGCTGGAAAAAGAATGCAATGCATATATTGGAAGCTATACCAATTCAAATACAAATGACACGTAAATGCTTAACCATCGGTTTTAGAACTTAAAGCTGCGAAATTTCTGGACAAAAAATGGCGCATGCTTACCTCTGCTATATCATCTTCCCCAACAGCCCCAAACGGTACAATAGTGGCTCCAAACCTAGCTGCCATTCTTACAAATTCTTGTTGTTTAGGCCAAATCAGCTTGTATTCTTCACCCTGTAAATCACATAAATCCACTATCAAAATTGGAAAAAAGATGCCGCAATCGTGACTGCCCACCAACAAGCTGGTGAAACACAGTTAAACCTTTCAACTTCAACAATGCAAGTCCAAAGTTCAATTGAGGGATAAGTAAATAAGTCCAACATCAAAAGAATTGATTTGTAATTGAGCTTTCTTTAATTGCCTGGTGCTATCAGAATAGTGCAAGTTGATGAAAGTTCCTTCGGAAACAAAAAACGTAAAGTAAAATTCATTCTGGCCGGTCTCCCACTTCCAATAAAATGCAACTAGATCTAGTATGAGTTGGCGATCAGAACATATATGGATAGAACTTATAGCGGGGTCACAATCTAGTCTTTACAAAACAATCTTCCTGCCTGGAAATTTCAGCAACAGATATTTTTAGAGTTTTAACTAGCTTGCCATGTATATGCTGCATCCCACTTGCAACTGCTTGAATAAATCAATGGAAAACAACAGATAAGAAATGACTTGATCTATCCATCTGAGCAGCAGTGAAACCATATAACAATCGGCTGCAACCTAGAGTAACTTAATAAAATCTCTTCAAAAGATGCTGAAACTTCGACTGCAACAGATACATCTTTGCCAAGATCAGGAGCATGTGCTCTGTTGCGAACCACAAAAGGTTCAAGTTGCTATATAACATGGAAGCCATTGGAATGATCAAATCTTACATCTAAGAGTTTCAATATTTTATTTCTTATTAGTTTAGTTGCAATCTAAGAACTAATAATCACATAAACTTCAATTTTATTTCTTATTAGTTTAGTTGCTCAAAAAAATAATCTTGACAGCTGGAGAAAGTTCATGATGATTTGTAAAGAATGAAATGAGATTGGTAATGCTAGCAGCAGTGTGATAATGAAGAAAACATTGCCCTCATATGAAGCAACTCTTGAAATAATAAAACTTCTGGTAAAGACAACAATTGGAAGGCATATTTGCTAGAGGAAATTAAGGTGGTCTTGGCAGTTTTGGTTCTGGAGGTGACAGTGGTAGTGAGATACTGAGATGTCAGCATGCAGATCATGGCAAGAGAAACAAACCACTTTCATCTACAAAGTGCCAAACTACTAGTCTACCACCATGGATACAAAGTAACAAGGGCGTTGTGAATATTAAAAAAATGATTTCCAGAATTTTCACCCTACATCTGCGCACTAACCTATCATCTGGAACAATGAAACAAAGCAGATATTTGATGATAGAAATAGGAAAATGACTACCAAAATATATGATTTTAACCTTACTGAAAAACTTGAAAATAACAAGGGAACTTGGCATACCCTGTAATGAAAGGCCTCACGTACGCCTCCAGGATATAGAAGCACATGTGAATTTGTTGACAGCAATTTGTAAATATTGCTTGCTGTGACAGGTACCGCTCCCATTACTTTCATCCAATCAGTTATCGAAAATTCTTTAGATGAAAGCTCTAGTCCCCCTGTAAATAGCATTGGATGCGCCATACCACGAACCATAATGTTCTTCTCTCTTAAGAATGCTTCAACAAGGGAAGAGAGTTCAAGTCCCAACAACATGTGGTAACCAACCAATAAGACAGGACCTTCATTTGGAACCCCACCAAGACCTCTTACAATATTTCCATCGTCCAGAGTTGAGAACATAGCAGCACTAGAGGCAGTTTGCAACAGTCTGAAATTCATGTGATTATATATAAGCTTAGGTTCAGGTTGACAAAGTAAAATGCCTGGAACTAGCAATTTTGACTAACATGCTGCTAAGCCAAAACTGGGAGAATCAAGCAAGGTTTTTACTTCAAGGTCCCTTTGGAACTAATCTTCTCGATATGTGTTAATCAAATAACTCTAAACACAGATATGCTTGCCAAGAACTTCAAGAGGGTTTTACTTTTTGTTTATTGTTTTATTTGTAGCAATGAAATAAAGTTATTCAACGTTAACAACTTTCTGCAACTATGCATTGACATCAAATGACAACTTTTTTACCAAGAAAGATTGAGAGAAGGGATGGACAGCCATACTACATGTCATACACGCTAGATCCTTTACCAACAACCTTTCGAGCAGAATGTAACTTGCTCCTAATATGGGAGAAATCAACCAAGATCAACTTTCCAATCACTAACTTTCTCAAAGGAATTGTATCTTTGCAGAAGTTATAAGAACCAATAGTAGACAATATCAAATGAGTAAGGGCGAAAGAAATGGACAAAATTTTATAGAGGGATGCAGATAGATCCTCAGGCTTGATCAGGATCAAGTCACCAGGGTCTCACTTTAAATTTAAGCACAAACTGAAGTCCTAATCTGTGATCTAAATAAGGTGGATCAAGTTGCATTTTCAGAAGTGTTCCATTAAGAAATACATGCAACAAGTTTATTTGCTGAATTACCCAACTTCTTCAAATCCACGTTTGAATTCCGACATGCTAGGTGGCACATAGTTTGAGACAAAATCAAGCCTCCTTGAGCGACGGTATTTGCTAGTACCTTTAATAATAGTAAGCAAATTAACACCATCTTCCTGTACCATCAGAGAGAGGGGGGAAAGAAGGAAGAAGAAAAGGAGAAAACCGATCATTACCCCATCTTGTCAAGGTAAATAAAATTAAAGAGCAGAAGCATTCATTGCCAAGAATATCAAATGCAAAGGGTATGAATACAACAACATTATTTGCCTAACATATGATTCTAACAAGATACAGAGAAGAGCATAAAGGCGTTTCCCGTGAACATAATAGAGATAAAGACAGTATAAGAAAAGCATTCAATTCATTATGGATGTGGGAAAGTCTCACTAAATTGTGGTGTAAGAGGAGTTGAGAAATAGTGATGGCCAGAATATACATGAATGATGGACGGAGACCATCTTGAAAATAAGATGTTCAAGTGCTAATACAGTTGGAAACCCCGTTCAATATAAGAGTCAAGGAGCAGCAGTACAACATCTATACACACTACTGCATTATTCAAACACAAATACTAATGTAACCACTTTTCCTCACGTACCAATAAAATGGTGTGCCCATTCTCCTTGAAATGACGAACAGTACAATTCTTTAAGGAACTTTTCAGACGCTGTGATTCATCACCGCTAGGAAGCATTTGATCTTTGCCACTACAAAAGGGAGGAAAAAAATAGAACAGACATTAACTTTCCTTAAAATTTGTAGATTCAAAACTGTTGCCTATGACATTTCAAGGAAAATACAACAAGAGAAGAAAATTTAGATCAGTGAAGCAGCACTTTCCTACTACAACTGCATACAGGATCCTAGCATAAAAATTAGATAATTCATTGCAAGTTACAGCATACAGGTATGCTACAACAATTATAATCGCGTATATGGCTTTAATTTAGTCAAATCCATGCTGTTTAAGTTTGCAAAGTGCATTCTCTAATCAGAAAAGGCTGGGAAGGAAACAAATAAAACCCATCTCATCATAATAGCAACCAAATCATGCAAGTATAGAGCCAGTAGAGGTGTGAAGAAGCCGTCAGATTCATTGAGGCCTAGGAAAGACAGTTTCAAGGAGTATTTTAATAATAGTACTGTATCAGCAAATAGGCAACCTAAAATGAGAGAAAGAGAGAGATAACCACATCGGTGGGAAATTCATGTGGCATGATAGATTCCCTTTTGCTTTGCTTAACTTTTATAATAGCAATAGGATTACTCTTCGGGCTCTATGCCATAATTGATTAATGAACAGTTAAGTTTAGGATCTAGAATATTCACTTCTACATGGAAATCGTAAACGCATAATGTAGCAAAGTAATTTGAGATGCAGAGCATGATTAGTGATAAAATCATGTTATAAAAGAGACTAGCAAACAAAAAACACTAGGCAGATAACCAAAGAGAAGCAATAAAATAATGTTTTGGTACGTGCAAAAAGATCAAATTTAGGGAGAGTAAACACCTAGAGAGCACTAGCACTTCAGCTTTTACAGAATGAAGCCGGGAATTAGCATAGGCAGCAGCTGATTTAAGCAGTTTCAATTTCCACAGAAGAGTGTCCTTTGGAATGATATCAGCTAAACCCTGAAATGGACATGTTATCATCACAGAACAAGGAAAACAGAATAGTTAGACAACAAGCTGAATCCATAAAAAGTACTGATTTATTTCATATCAACCAAATAAAGTTCCTGACCATATCAAAAAGAAGACCCACCCACAACCTATTGGCTTTGTCAGTCGTGTGTATGTGTGCAAGGAAGCATCATTTGTTCAAATCAACTTGGGTCAATTAAGTAACAGCATTGGATCATTGAAACATTGAGAATAATTAGTTTGTGGTTGTTAGATCCTGTGTACAAGACCTTTATGGTAGAGTGATAGTACATGGAGTCATAATAAAGATTAAAGTGAAAGAGCAAAGCACATGCAGCAAATTATATCTTAGAACAATGTCAGAATGCATATTGTGATACATTGATTAGACATGGCCTCACAGCAGATCATGGCAAACCTATCTTAAATTTTGTATATCAGATAGCATTTCTATGATTGACAATACATGTATACATGAAAGCTTAAGATCTTCACCATGCTCTTGGAAAACTAAAAATAATAAATTATATTGAAGTGTCCTCAAAACCTCTATATCTCCCCTTGGCTATTTCTTAGTCAACAATCATATTGAGCCAGTCAGGTCAAAAAATCAAATTAGTGAGTTTTGTTTCTTATCATCTTACAGAAAGGCTAGGTAGCATAGCAGTAAGATTGTTAGACAACTGTTCAATTTGTAATCCAGGAGGAAGCTTAGATTCGATATTGACCATTGCCATCTTAACTGGATCACCTGGTGTCATGAAAAGAAAAATTAGCAGTAACAAAGCAATTTGGAACTGTAAAAGTGCAACTTAACAGTGATAATCAAAACTTAAAAGAATCTCAACAGCCAAGAAAAAAAAATTCACTGATGGCGAGGCATTTACAGATCGATACAAAGAGAATATTCAGGAGCCAATGAAGCAATGAAAACAAGTGAAATGGAAAATGATCATAAAATGCTATTCCCTCTTTCATTCTCTAACTATCAGGATGTCAGGCCATACATAAGTGCTCAAATTTAATGATTCAGAAGAAGGGTACAGAGATTAAATGTTTGCAGTTCAGCAGACACAATTCCACATCTTTAATGGGACAAAATGTCACCTATCTCCGGATTCTGATGCAACACTTTTAGAGAACTTTGACTAATCCTAAAGCTTTACCATGAACATAGTCTAAAATCATATTGCAGAGGAAGGCAGCAGCTGCCCTGCAATCAAGAGGTTGAGCAAAGAGAGCTAGATCTCCACCCTCCCTGTGGTTTACCTTCCTGAGGATCAAACAGTACTTGTTCAGGTACATCAATAAAATACAACAAGATGCGTATTAACGCTCCTTTTCATGCTTTTCCTAGAGATCTAGAGGAAGCAGAAACCAGTAGGGTTTTCTTAAGTCCTGATCCTCCCTTAGAAGAAGAAAATGAAATTTAGCCACTTGGCAATTATCAACCAAATAAAAAAGGCAACGTTATGTGATCTCTTTCATAAAAAGAGACAGCAAAGGGATTCATGCAATATTATTCATAGTGGTAGAACTGAGAAAATCATGACAACTCTTCATTTAAGAAATTCAAGTAGGGAATTTAACATGCCAGGGACAAAACACATGGAGTACATGTTTAAGTAGTAACAACCACATCTGATTTTGTAACGAAGTAAATAAATGTACAATTATCGTTAAGAAGAAAGGATTAATATACCCATAACAAAGCTAAGAAGATAGGGGACAGCATTATGTAATTCATCAGGCAAAGCTTCCAGAAGAGGGAAGAAGGGTTGCAGCTGTGACCTGTTAAATGATGTGGCTAAAACGAAAGGCTAAAATGTCAGATTACCACAGGAAGCCTTCATCAGAAAATCTTCAAGAATTTGGGTGAACAAATTACTATAGTATCAGGAATCTGACCTGGATTCGCTAGTATCAACACAAGGTCAATTTCAGGATTACGAGCAGCAACAGCAAGAGCAAGACAACCTCCAAAGGAATCCCCTACTAGATAAATAGGCTTATTCGGAGACGATGCATGCTCAAGCCTCACTATTTTTTCAACAAATTTCACCAGACCTTCATGCAACAGAAATCCAAATTACAGATACATAAGAAAATGTTCCATTGATTGAAGGAGACTACAAACCCTAACTCCAAAGGTGTGAGGATGAAAACCACACATGCAATTGAAAATCTAAATTACAAACGAGTATAAGATCTTACAATTATAAATGAAATTTTCAAGTATTGTACTCCCACATGATTGCTTCAGATATCTCAGATAAAAGCTAAAATGGAAATGAATTGATAGCCAAACGATTAAAACCCATAATAGAAGAGAATCCAGTAAAATAAACAACAAGAAGCCTGCCAAAGACTGATGGGCTCAAGACAAAATCTAACCAGTCAACCATCTTATCTGAAACCTAATTCTCTGGAACTATTCCTTAATGAGAAAATAATACGTAGAAGTGAGCTTTTAAAAATTAAAACATGCAAACCATCAAAATAGGTATATGCATTTATAAAAGGTACAAATCATTACTTCAGTTTACAAGTATAGCTAATTGTTTCACCAATTAGTTCACGTGGAAAATCATAATAAAGAACAATATAACTCGAGATTTACGTTTGCTGAGCAACTCTGATTAAATTCTAGATAACTAAAAAAAGTACAGCCTAATGAATTTAGAGGCTCGGAGAGGTTAAGACCTTCGAATGGTGTTCGATCATACACTGGAATGTGAAGGCACCTAACCTCAAACACCCTGAAATTGGACAGAACTTTAAGTTATTAAGTCATTTATTTAGCAGTGGCAAACAGAACAAAACATGAAGTCCAAGCATCATGTTGAGCATCGGGTAGAACAAAGAATTGAAAAGATGGTGTTTATTAATTACATGGAATCGAAAATCAAAAGACAGCATCTGCACAGTAGCCGAGTTCAGACATGAATAACGCATGTCATAAATGAGAATAAAAACAAGGACATCCAGAGAGAAGAAAAACACATATAGATATGTCTTTTGTCAATCCGAATCACACATGCACGAGAGCATACGTTTCTCTTATTGGCTTTATTTTAAGGCTGAATGCAACATATCTAAAGCAGTTCATACAGCCTCTGAGCAGAGGACGGATAAGCAGAAACTATGCCCTCTTAAAATGAGTTTACGGTGGAAAATATTCCAATAACAATAAAAGGATGTTTAAAAAACCATGTTCAGACCGGAACTAAAAACTTTTAGGGCAGTGACCACCAATTTCATCTAGGCAAACATTTTCTGTCATCATTTCAATGAATAATTTAAGAAGATGATTGCCCCGAATGTAAAAGGAAAAAGAAATGACAGTTGACGTAGTTGTTATGAAAGTAGAAAAAACAGAACTTACTTCCCAAGAGCTTTATGGTGCAAAGTAAGGCCCAAGCCAACACCATCAATCCCTGCATATACAAGAAAACAACTTCAGCATTCTAATAATCTCCTCAGTTGATGCAGCCAAAAGAGGAAACGACAATATGTTAAATCAAACACAAAAGAGAGAACACAACTCATTTGAGACCAGAAAATCACTCCTCTGTTAATGTGTTCTCCATCTGCAAACCTTTTAGCAGAGTTAAATTTCAACCTAGAATTTATCACAATGATCAACAATTACCAGGGAAAAAGAGAAGAATCGGAGAATCTTTTAGAGGCTGCCCACACTCGACAGGGCAAAACCACCTCGGTGGCCCACCATCAGGCTTAATAATCTCCTTGGCTCCTTCAAGATAATCTCTCACGGTCTTGGTCCCGTATCCATCATCCCACAAAACTTCCAAGTCATTTGAAATAACATCTTTCACCCTCTTTTTCTCAACTCTAGTATATTTTAACCTTCCATTCCCTCCATCAATCAGACCTTCATCACTCTTCTCAATCTTCCTCACGAAACCATCAACCCAATCCCCATTCTTTTCTTTCTCTTCAATGGAAGTTCCTTTCACCGGAATTGAATCAGAAGACAATATTTTTGACTCCCTGCCACTGCCTAAACTTTGAACTCTCACTCGAGACCTAAGCTTAGCCTCTGAATTCGTCACAAAATAAGGCAATACCAGGGAATTAACGACTAACGGCATGGCTTGTATAAGCGATGGAAGACAGTAAGAGTTAAGACACTTCTACAAATTCCAAAGAACAGCTTAAAGGTATTCAAGCAACTTTCTGGTGCCCTTTTCAAGTACCAGCTTCAATTAAACACAACTATTGCATAAAATTATGAACTCCCTCTCAAAATTCACCACCTTAACAACTTGGAACTCTCATCAAGTACCATTCAGCAATTTTGAAACTCGGGTCACTTTTCAAGTCCTACCAGCACTTGAAAAGAGCCCCAGTAACAGAAAAAACTCAACACTGCTCTCTAACACTCAAGCTGAAACAAGGGACACCCTTTACATAACTATTAGACCTTTTTTAGTTCAAATGAACAACAGCATGAAACCTTTTTTCAAGTACCAGGCAGTAATAGAGAAACAATTACACCGTATTTGTAATTAGATGTTTAAACACACACGCGCACGGAATACTCCACATGTGTGAACCAAAAAGAAAGACCCAGAAAGCAAAATGACTGGTAGAACATGTACATTGCTTTCCAGTTCATTGTCTCATATGACAGACAAATACCAGCCGTTAAGTTGGAATATAATTAGTAAAAACGAAAGACGATAAATGACAAATTGGCAAGCAATTATCCATGTTTTGGATTTTAGGTGCAAGGTTTTTACAGTTACCTGCTCTTGCAGATATTTGAGTGGTATTCCTTTCTGATTTCTGTACAGACCAGACCACCTTCACATTTTCAGAACAACCATTCTCTGGTCATGGTCTGGCCTGGCTCACTGTCTTGACGTGCAATGCTGACAGCAAATCCAGTTAAAGATAGATAGTTTTTACAACGTGGGGCTATGGTTTTGTTCCATTAATAATGCTGAGTTGATGTGTAAAGTGTTTGGTTCCTGCCCTCTATAGGCATATTAATTAGTTTGGATTAGATATCTTTTAAAAATATTTTATTTAGAAATATATTAAAAAAAATTTAAAAAAAATTATTTTTAATACTATCAAATCAAAATCATTTAAAAACAATAAAATATTATTAAATTAAATGTTTTTAAGTCAAATATAATTTTAAACACATTTAAGTATAATTTCAAGTGATTTTTTTTTGTTAAAGTTACTATTTCTAATAACTTCTATGTTAAAATTGTTATTCTCGTGTTAAACACAACTATTTTCAAATTTGTTAAAAAAATTTTTTAAAAAATCCAGAATTATTACACAAGTCCGAGGAATGATTCTACGTTAGATGATACTCATGATTAATCACTCATTTCAGTTAAAAACAAATCACTACACTGTAATTATGCAATGATTGCGCGTCTTCTATGACAGCGAGGGCCAGGGTACTATCAAATTTTGACGAGGAATGTGTGGATCCACTGTATGGTTCAAAATTAAAAGAAGAAGAAGAAAAAGAAAAAGAATAATGAAAAGAAAAAAGACTGGAAAGCCAACTTAGAAAGGGAATGAAAACTGTGTTTATGACATTAATAGGTCTTTTTCAGATTCAGCTCAGGGTCTAAGCTGATGTAAGAGCTTGGGTTATCCACGGTTGAGTTAACCGAATCAAAATCAAATTAATATTATCTTAATATATTTTTTAATAAAAATAACATTATTTTAAATAAATAAAAATCTTGAAGTTCATCATAATAGATCTTACCTAGATTTGAACTAGTCTAACTAAATCACCTAGATATGATCGAGTCAATATTTTAACATCTTCATATTCATTTTTACATAGATATAGATATATGAATAAGATCTAAGTCAATGGATTAGTGACTCTACCCGCTAAATTTAATTACTAACAACATTAAAAGATTCAAGGGGAAATCACATGCTTTAACTGATCATATGAATAGTGCAAGTATGTCCTCTCACTTTTTTCTTTTTTTTCCCTTCAATTTATTTTTATTGATTTTTTTAATTTTATCATTCAACAAAGTGGTTGATTTTAAATTGGTATTTATAATTTATTTCTATTTGCTTTCTATAAGTTTATCGCAATTTCAAATAAATGTCATGTTATATGGTTGGTGCTCGATTTTATGAGTGCCTATTTCTGTTATCATTTAATTAAGTAAAAAAATAACTTACAAAAACAGAATTATTAAATCCAATAGAGTTTATAACTCGGGTCATGGATTTGACAGATTTTATAAATTAAGCCACAAAGCTCAAGTCAATCTAATAAGTCTTCATTTCAATATTAAAAAAAAAAGATATCTTGTAAGGAATTTTAATTTCAATCTATGTTTTTACGTATTATCCAAGCAACTTTTGGACCCGCCAAATCAAATGGATCACGTCAAAGAAAAAAAATAATTAAAAAAATACATAATTATTAAATCCAAATGAACCCATGACCAGTCATGAGTTTAGCAGGTTAAAACCGGATCGATCTAATATTACCATCTCAATATTAAAAAAAAAAAGTATTATTTCAAATTTTTTTAAATCAAACTATCTGGATTATTTTTAAACTCTTTAAGTCAACATAATTATATTAAAACAACTCTTATACAATGTAATTTAAAACTAGATAAGAAATCCAAGAAATTAGATTGCAAGATTTTAAAGTTAGCTTCCTAGACTAAATTTAATAACAATGACGACAGAGTTTTTTCCAGCTTAAACATTTTTTATATTCAAAATTTTTTTGGACCGGCCTGGCATAAAGGGCCAGTGAAAAAGAAAGTAACGTTAAAGCCTAAAGTCATTGACTAAAGCCATTTTTCAGAAGGTAATCAGGCTTACTAGTTACTAGTTAGTACATGACGATGGTTATTGAAAGCGATAGTACGTTTGGCTACAAGGTGGCAACCATCAGAAGGAAGATGACTGAAAAGGAAGGCAAGCTTTTTGGCTACAAGGTTACAACCATCGGAAGGAAGATAAGTGAAAAGGAAGGCAACGTGCTACATTCTTAGCCTTCCATTTTTGTTCACGAAATCTTCTGGCCTTTTCGCTTCCAAAGAAGTGGCACAGGATACGGCCCAGCCTACCATTACCTGCTGCAACTACTGGAAGGAGAAATATAGACAATGTGTAGTGATGTTCCTTGCATCAACGAGCTGAGCTCGTCTCCTTTGTAATCAAAGGAAAAAAAAACAAGTTTATTATCATTTCGGTTCAGATCGAGGGAAGGCTGCTGCGAGACTGGCCATTTTTTAAGGGTCAAACGCTGGAACTTCATGCAAAGGAGAATGTAAAGCATGATACACTGTTCTGTCAACAATATTCCTATAAGGATCCTCCTCTCGTTTCTTCAGCAGATAAGCAATGCAACCTTCAACTTCAGATTTTATGTGCAGGTATAATTGTTTAGCATTTTCTCTGTCTTCAAGTATCTCTTCCTTTCGGCCCTTGGTAGCTATAGGCTTTCCGAACAGAAAATAAAATCGGCCCGGTAGCTTTGGCAGGAGACCTGGGAGATGTAGTTCTTGGTTGGCAACCTCCCCTTTACTCTTATCCCTGTAAGCATGCATGAAGTTCTCTCAACATAAATGTATCAAAAAGTAGCTCTCGTATTTTATGTTAGCAATGATCTCTACAACCATTCTATGAGTTAATAGCATTGCAGGGAGAGCAATCACCTTATTCTTATAGAGCTACTAGTAGCGTTTCTGATGTAGTCATTAAGCACTGGGATTTTCATTAAATCGTTGTAATCAAGTACCAGCTGCAAAATCCAAAGCAAAAGAACTTGAAAATAAAATAAGAGGTAAATTTGATTGCAATCTTCGGTTCATAAAAGGAAGAGAGGGAAAGTTCATAAAAGGAGAGAAGCAAAAAAGAAAGTGAGAAGTGCAGAAATGCACATCTCAACCGGATTATGGGACTTGTACAGCGCATAATTTGCATATTAAGTAACCCAGAAAATGATAAATCCACAGATTTGTTTTTCAAATTTCTGCCAGAGAATGTCTGGTTCATCCATAAATCTGCTTTGAGCACATACAACACATAGCTACATCAAGCCATGGACAGTTTTTTCTATTTTTTCTGAAGCCCTTTAGGTAAACAAATATTGTGGATATAACACAGAAAAAAAACAAAGAATGTATGAACAAACTGAGGATCCACAACAAAAATATATGAGAGATGTGGCAGAAAAGGACAGTCTTACCTCTGCTATATCATCTTCTCCTACAGTTCCAAATGGTACAATTGTAGCCCCAAACCTCGCTGCCATTCTCACAAATTCTTGTTGATCAGGCCAAAATAGCCTATATTCTTCACCCTGTAAATTGCAAAAGCTTCATGATTGAACAGAACCAAGCTTTAGACAAATAAAATGCAAGAAATAACACATTCATAAATCTCAAGAAAAAGGTTAGAGTAAAATACTTCACAGCATAGTGACTCCTGTTTCATGGTAAACGCCTTCATCTTACCTAAACTTTTCTTTATTAATTAGTAAAGATGGAGCCAATGGCCTAGCAGTTTGTATGCAGTATCAATGGCATATATACATGAACATGCAATTGAATTTGAAGGATATAACAGTGGAAAAGTGAATGCATACACACACACACACACACACAAAAAAAAAAAGCATTAGACAAGGGAAAGATTTGCGCTTGGACAGCTATCCAGTGCAATTCAATTTCTACGGGTGACTGGTGAGCATGATAAAACCTTCCTGCTTCAATGGCATAAGTGAAAGTTTTTTACTATAAGGATTAATTTGTACTCCTTTAACCACCCTTCTTGCCTGCCACTAAAACAATTTCATTCATACGAAAATATGCTGTTGCAGGGGAATCTCAGGAAACAGAATTTCTATAATTTTGAAACTTGCTCGTGTTAAATTTCCTATGCATATGCCGCATGCCACCTACAACTGCTTGTATGAAAGCAAAAGAACATGCCACTGCCCATTCTCAAAAAAATCCTCCCAAAAAGCATAAAAAAAAAAGTTGGCAGCCAGATAGTGGCCCAATAAGAATCTCTCCAAGAGATGCTAAAAGTCAGATTACAACAGAAGCCACATTACAAGATCTCAGCTACTGTACCATGATATTTTCCACAATTTTCTAACACGGAAGCTACAAATCCTAGTTCCAAAAGTTGAAATCTTACAATTTGTACAGTTTATAAACTAATAACCACAGAAACTTGAATTCCACTTCTTATTGTTTCAGTTACTCAATAACCAAAAAACCATTTAATATATAAGAAATGGTGGTGGTGGCATAATAATAAGGTTAGAAGAAACATAGAGTGTGATGGTAATAGATACAACATGAAGATGAAGCTACTGTTATAATAAAGTTTCAGTTGGGAGAAGAATATGGTGCTTTTGCTGGTGGCAAAAACAAGGTGGTCTATGTAGTCCTGCAGGTTAACAATAATGGTGGTGAGGCGTCAGCCATTAAGATTATGGCAAGAAAAAAAAAGCCACTCTGCATGTACAAAGTGCTCAATATTAGTCAACCACCCATGGCAGCAGAATAACAGTGAATAAAAAACACTTTCCAAAAGTTTTACACTATATCTCCTGCTAGCATCTCATTTGCAACAATGAAACAAAGCAGGTACTTTGATAAGGAAAACAACACTTGAAAACGATATGATTTTCAGCTCGCAAAATAAGTAATAAATTTGTTGGAATTAACACAAGCTTACCCTGTGATGAAGGGATTCCCGAGCACCTCCAGGATAAAGAAGCACATGAGATTTTGTTGACAGCAATTTGAAAAGATTGCTGGCTGTGACAGGTACTGCACCCATTACTTTCATCCAATCAGTAAAAGAAAATTCAGGAGATGAAACCCACTCCCTTTCTCCAAGTACAACTGGATGTGCTACACCACGAACCATGATTTTTCTCTCTCTCAAGAACTCTAAGACAAGGGAACAAACTTCAAGTCCCATCAACATATGGTTGCCAACAAATAAGACAGGACCTTCATTTGGAACCCCATGAAGACCTTTTACTATCTTCCCGTCATCCAAAGTTGAGAACATGGCAGAACCAGTAGCAAAGCTTAACAACCTGAAATTAAAGCAATTGTGATCTAATATTGAGCCTTAGATAGACAAATATATGTGCTGGGATGCAACTTAGAGTGGCTGTTTAGGCTGGCATGTAGCCAAAGCCTAGGCTGGGAGCATCAAGCTGGGGTATACCCCAAAGGAAACACCCCAATCCTCGTACCATATCATGATCAATTGACTTTAACATAAATATGATTTCTAATAACTTTATGAGGATTTGCCTTTTGGTTCCATAGTTTTAGCTGTAGCAATGAAATGAATTCATTCAACATCAATAGATTTCGGCTATGATGTCTTAATGTTAAATGAAAACTTTTAACAGGAAGAGTTCAAGAGAAAAGAGGAAGAAGGAATGGGAGAGAGAACAATGCTATCCATATCTTTTAGGCACTACCTTAGTTACAAAACATAACATGCTTGTAAGATGTGAGAAACCAACCAAGACCAACTTGAGACCCCAATTGACTTTCTCAAAGCAATCAGTTTTTGTGGAAGAGGAAGTTGCTAGAACAAAGATTTAGAAAACAAAATGAGAAAGGATAAAGAAATAGAAAGTTCTTAAGAGGAATATGCTTGATGCACATTGTAGAAAACTGATAGATCAAATATAAAGAGAAAAAGGCTCTAGCTTGACCAGGATCAAGTCTCCATGGTCTCATTTTAAATTTAGGCATATACTTTAGAAAAGTATGGTAGATCAAGTTATTCAGAAGTACTCATTAATAAGTAACAATTAAGAAACTATGTACCAAATTGCTCCAAGGAATTACCCAACTAGTTCATCATTTCCGTATTTGAATTCTGACATGCTTGGTGGCACAAAGTCTGTTACAAAATTAATCGTCCTTGAACGACGATATTTGCCAGTACCTTTAATAACAGTAAGCAAATTAACACCGTCTTCCTGTACCATCACAAAGAAGGAAAGAAACAAGAGAAAACAAAAATTATAAATTTGTCTTCCCATATTGCATTGAAATTTAAGAGTGAAAGCCTCATGTTGAGAATATTAGCACAGAAAAATACCACTTACCTAATAGACGAGGCATTAGCAAGACAAAGTGAGCAGCATTAAAGTATAACATTGCTCACTGTACAAGCTAAATAATAAAAAAATTACGCAGTATGAGAAAGCCATTACTATTCATTCTGCATCGGCAAAGTTCTTATCAAATGGGGAGAAAGGGAAAGTGTCACAATTAAATTGATGGAGACAACCTTGAAAATAAGATATACAATTAAATATGCTCAATTTTCCCAGTAATAATATAACAGCAGCATTTCGTTCAAACACTACATACAACCATCATGCCATGTCAACAAAGAATAAACAGTGCCATGGCAAGTGCTAATGGAGGGAAACGGAGTTAAATAGGTGCTTTTTGAATTTATTTATTTTTTCATAAAAAGGTAGTCAGAGGATAATCATCAGCATTCTTATTTCTATGAGATAATCCAATCTCTCTATTTTGGAAGGGACGTGATTGAAATTTGAAACATCAACTGATTGGGAGCAAGGATTAGTCAAAAACTGAAAATACATGTGCAGGAAAGAGGTAAAAGCAACTGCATTCTGAACATGTTAAAAAATTGGCTGTAGAATACACTCAAACTGATTCAAAAAGGCATATTTACTATCTGGTGGATGGATACCTTCCTGTGCAGTTGTCAAGTTTGAAATCTTTTCTGAAAATACAAAGTTAAGGAATTTCAAGCACAGGGGAATCGGCTTTCATTGATGGTGATCCTGCCAAGAGAGTGACTGAATTTGGTCTGTATGATGGATAATTGACACAAGGATGTATGTTGCTCAGTAACTAACATTAAGATGTCAGTTCAAATTTAACTGATTTAAAATTTTGACATGTTGAATCTTGAAAGATATCAAACAGTCAAGGAGCATCGCAATGGCATTTAAGATACCCACTCACACATACACCCACTTAACTGAGACAAAAACATTAACACTACCACTAATTGTCCTGTACCAGCAAAATAGTATGCCCGTTGTCCTTGAAATAACGAACTGTGCAATTCTTCAATGAACTTTTCAGTCGCTGAGCTTCATCTCCACTAGGAAGCATGTAATCATTACCACTGAAAGACAAATACAAGATCAACTTTAAAATTCCTTGACCTGACATGCATGCTGCATCTCTAAGAAAATCGACCATGAGAAAAAATTTGGTTTAAAGAAACACACACTTTTCTACAATAAATAAATGCGTGAACCTAACTTGCTAGTTGGATCTTTCATTGCAGGTCACAGCGCAAAGTTGTGCTAAAACAATTACATTACATAGATAAACACAAATTCTCCAATCCATGCTGATAAGCCTGAAATGTGCATTCTGTAATTAAAAAAAAGAGAGAGCTATACTCTTCATGGTAGCAACAGAAAGAACGGAAGTATGAAGCAAAGAACCTTCGGTGATTATCAAGGCAACAGAAAGAGAGCTTCTCTCAAGGTATGTAAGAAGGTGCCTTGTGTAAATGATTTTGCAACTCAAAACTACTGCCCATCAGCCACATGACAATGAGAAAGAGAAAAATGCTGGTGCGAAATTATTGGTGGAGCATGCTAAACTCACTTTTGCATACTTTATTAAATTCCTAAACATTGCGAAAATATCAGTCCTAAGATTCTGGGCTTTCATTAGTCAGTTGTTAAATTTTCCATCCACTACCGTCACTTCTATAGTAAAAAACATGTAACACAGAATAGCAACAAGAGATATAGAAAAAACTAGAAAAAAATCCTGAAGAGTTTTTTAAAAACATAGATTCATATGCAAAGGAGAAGCAATAAAATGGTGTCTGGGGATGTGCAAAGGGACAGGAACTAAGACCAGGGAGAAGAAAGACCTTGACAGGACTAACACTTCAGCTTTCACAGCATGAATCCGGGAATTAGTATAAGAAGCTGCTGATTTGAGCAGTTTCAACTTCCAAATAAGAGTGTCTTTTGGAACTATATCAGCCAAATCCTGAAGGTGAACATGTTTACATCAGTTTACAGCCTCGTAAAAAAAAATAAGGAAAAAGAGAATGGCAGGACAACAAGCTGAATGCACATGAACAATTGATCTAATATAACTGCATGGCACCATTGGCGGAAGTGAGAAGGCAGTTACGTTGAGAAGATCTAGTTTGTCATTGCTAGAACTGTATTGGAGCATATTGTGCTAGCAATAGAATCTTAATCAAGTTCAAAGCAGAAGAGAAATTGGCAAATAGATAGTAGGGGATTTACCACAACCCAGTGGATTAGATACAGGCATGCAGCAGGTGACTATGCACAACCTATCCTAATTTTTCCTATTAGAACATTTTTATGACAATATTATATCTTTCAATGTGTGCTTAAGATCTTCAGTATATTACATCAAAATAACAGATTATAACAGATATAAAATCTTATCGCGTATGTATATTGGCTCCTAAATTCAATAAAATAAAATGTACAAAGGGCTAGGCAGTGCTATCTTCACTTCTTACAGAAAGACAAGGTAGCAAAGCAATTAGATTCTGAAATAATTGTTCAATTTGTAATCTGCGAGGTAGTCTATGATCAATATTGACCCTTGCCATCTTCACCGGATCACCTATTGTAAAGAAAGAGAAAATAACATCAGTGAAGCAATTTGAAATCACAAAACAAATTCCACCAAATGATGACAATTACATCTCAACAAGATATCAAAATGTTATTCAAGAAAGTTCCAACTTCCAGGGAAAAAAAAATCATAGTGAGACATTTGAAAACAGAGTGGTCATGTTTTCTGAAGAAACAGGAAAGAGATCCATGCAACTTTTCAGAGTTAAAGAACTAAAGCAAACTAATGATAATTTTATTTTATTTTAATCCTGGCAGCATGTTGTTTAATACAGTGACAGGCTCTGAGATATATTTAAGTAGAAACAGCTAAATTTAATCCAGTAACAAAATAATAAATGAAATAAGAGAGCAACAGATCATATATACCCATAATAAAGCTAAGAAGATAGGGCATTGCATTGTATAATCCATCAGGCCAGGCCTCTGAAAGAGGGAACAGGGGTTGAAGCTGTGACCTGTCAAATGATGTAGCTAAAATAAAAGGCTAATTAGTTAGACTACAGCAAGGAATATCAACCAAAGTCTTCAAGAAAATGGGTGGCGAAATTACTGCATATCTGGAAACTGACCTGGATTGGCCAATATCACTACAAGGTCGATTTCAGGATTACGAGCAGCAATGGCAAGAACAAGACATCCCCCAAAGGAATCCCCCAATAGATAAATTGGCTTACTTGGAGATGAGGCATGCTCGAGCCTAACAGTCTTTTCAACAATTGTCACCAGCCCTTCATGCAAATGAATCCCGTTAAAGCATGGATAGATAATGAAGTTTCATCAGTAGAAGAGTATACCCAGAAACCAAAACCTAACATGAAAGGTACAAGGGTGAGGACAGCACATGCAAGCAAAAGTGCAATTTTTGAAGAATTAGAAGATCTGACCATCACAAATGAGATTTCCAGGAAATCTATTCGCAAGTTATGATTTTTGACATGCAAGCTATAAAGAAACAAAGAAAATGGTAATGACTTCATTGTTAAACTATCAAAACATGTGATAGAAGAAAAGGCCAGCCAAATTGCCCAAGGTCTTAATTTAACTGCCAAAACTCAATCAAGTAATCTGATGAATTTAGAGGCTCTGGTAGGCTGAAACCTTCAAATGGTGTTCGATCACGCACTGGAATATGAAGGCATCGAACTTCAAAAACCCTGCAGTTTGACAGAACTCCAAGGTATAAACCACTTATTTAGATGAACGTCAATAATCAGTTATGATCATTGACTAAAACAATTAAAAGAACTAAATACTTGACCACTTTTGCTGCTACGTTACCAGGTTCTCATTGACAAGATGACCAGAAATCACACAAGGAAAAACACAACTCGCAAATAACAAGAAAGGAGCAAAACAAGAGGAATGCCCTTGACTTGAAACATAGGTAGCTCATTTTCTGATACATATCCAAATTACATAGTGCATAAAAGCATACACTCATGATTGCCATAAAGCTTAATGCAATAAATTTGAAACAGTTCAAGCAGTTTCAAACAAGAGGACAAGAGTTCAGAAGGTACACCCTGTTGATGAGAATTTTCAGATGGAAAATATTTCACTACAGATAAAGTATGTTTTGAGAACTATCATCTCAGAGCAGAACCAAAACCTTCCAGCATGGTGAGCACCAATTTGAGGTTCTCGCACTGTGGGATTTGAAACAGAAACAACAATAATAGTCATCATGATCGTCATGAAGGTAGAAATAGCAGAGCTTACTTCCCAAGAGCTTTATGATGCAGAGCCAGTGCAGAGCCAACACCATCAAGCCCTGCATGCACAAATACCAAAAACAAATAGCATTGTTTATATTAAAAATCTAAAAACTCACACAGCTAATGTGGAATTCCAAAAATATCAAGTAAAATATTGAAGAGCAAAACAACTCGTTGGAAACCAGATACTTATAAAATAGAAATCCAGTCCATCTATAATGCTTTGGAGACCTTGCATCGAAGTTAAATTTCAACTTAAGAGTTTATCACAATTACCAGGGCAAAACAGAAGAACTGGAGAATCTTTTAACGGTTGCCCGCACTCAACAGGGCAAAACCACCGGGGAGGCCCCCCGTCAGGCCTAATCATCTCCTTGGCTTCTTCAAAATAATCCTTCACCGTCTTAGTCCCATAACCATCATCCCACAGGACATCTAAGTGACTTGAAATAACATCTTTAACGCACTTTTTCTCAACTCCACACTTTAAACTCGCATTCCATGCATCAGCCCGACCCCCAGTCTTCTCTTTCTCCCTGATGCCTCGATCAATCAACACCCCATTTTTCTCTTCCTCTCCAGTCAAAGAAGCTCCATTCATTTGAACAGAATCGGATGGCAATCCTTTTGAGTCACTACCACTTACGCTTTGAACTCTTACTCGAGACCTAGGCTTAAGCTCTGAATTTGTCAAAAAATAAGACAATACCCGGGAAGTAACAACTGATGCCATGGCTTGTATAAGCAATGGCACATTCAGACCTTTCAAAGCTTCCCAAAGAACAAAATAAAGCTGATTCTATTTTCAAGCACCTATTAGAAAATCCCAGGACCTATTTCTACGTACTTGATCCCAGAAGGAGACGCGAATTAACAGCACTCTCTTGGAGTGTTAACCTAGAGCACTGTTACAGATAATTCAGAATTCGTTATATGATTCACCGGTTGAAAAACTTGGGACTTTCCTCAGGTACTAAGCTAATTGACCAACTTGAGACTTCTTTCAAACACCTGACACAGTAAGAAAACCCTGTGCTTGAAGATAGCTAAAAATCTAATAAACCAAGCTTTAAAGAAAACCCCAAAACCACTCCAAATTCCAGAGAGACACCGCCACCCTCTATAAGCTTTCCACCCAAAAAACAAAAACAGAAAATGAGCCAAAATGAAAACTTGGAGCAAACCCAGAAAGCAAAATGTCACTTGTATGGATTCTAGAATATCTACGTGTGCTCCGGCAGTTCTTATAACACATGACATAGAAAGGCCAACCATGAATCAATAAAAAATATAACTAGTAATAATTTATTCATTATTAAAAATAAAATAAAAAACCAATAATCGATTATGAGATAAATTGTGCAGTTTCAGAAAGTAACACCAGTTTTGGACTTACCTGCTGCTCTTTTAGATATCTGAGTGGTCTTTTTGTGCACTTCAACACAAATCACTTGGTGGCCCTGCTGGGCCCAGCATGTTGTTTCACCAGCCATGCAGTTTCACAGCAGAAAATGAAAAGGCTGTTCTGGTGAAGTGGGGCTATGGCTTTTTTCATTGCAGAACTGTCATTTGCCAGTTCCATAAGAGCTTTAAATACTTGGAGGTAGTGGGGTCTAATTTGGAATGACAACTGCTATTTAAAAAACATTAAGGGTTGATTTCATTAAGAAAAAATAATTTAAAATCAATATTCAAGCGTAGTTGTACAACCTTATCCAGAATAGATTTTATCATGGTTTGGAAGGTTCACTTTAATTCTTTTTTTAAGAAGTAGAACTATATTAAAAATAATAAGTTAAGGAATGAGTTTTGACAGAATATATCTGGGTTTCTTAGATAATAATTAAAAATAAATAGCAATTAAAGAATTTTAATATATTTTAGGATTAATTCCATATGATTTGTTGGCTGTGGAAAACCCTCTGAAAAAGGCAATGACTTTTTTAAATTAGTTCAACAAGGGAGGGTTTTAGGATAGCCTTTACGTTTAGGCCGTACCTCATGGTCAACGGGGAAGGAAAAAAACTTTGACTCTTTAGTGTTTTAGCTTTCTATTATTTAAAAATAAATAAAAATAAATCATAGCTCAAACCATTTTCGTTTCTTAATTTTATTACTCTAGAATAACCTAATAATATGTATAAATAAGAAAAAAAATCAAGATATTGTGCATTTAACTGAGTAAATTTACGTAGAGCAATAATCACAGCTCGATCGAGGGGTCTTCTAACAATACTATATATATCTATATATATATATATATATATGAAGTGGAGTCCAATAAGCCGTTGATAATTATTAGATGATTCCTTTATAGAAATGGTGATAGTCTAAAATATTTTTTATTTAAAAATATATTAAAATAATATATATTTTTTATTTTTTGAAAATTATTTTTAACATCAATATATTATAATAATCTAAAAACACCAAAAAATATTAATTTAAAATAAAAAAAAATTAATTTCTTTTAAAAATATTTTTAAAATATAAAAACAAACAGCAAGTATGTCTTCACTCCCAAAAGAAGTGGCTGTGAGCCACGAGGAAATCAAGGCAACGTGTTATCTGTTCCATTCATTCGTGCCCTTTTCTTAATGTTCAAAACATTTCGTGCTTAAAATTATATGATAAAATCCTTTTACTTAAAAATATATTAAAATAATTTTTTAATATTAATATTATTTAAAAATATAAATAATAATAATAATAATTTTAAAGCTAAAAAAAGTTCATTTTTTTTTTAAACTGCAATGCAAAACTATACCCAATATTGCTTCCAAAGATGTGGCACGGGATATGGCCAAGCCTGCTACCACTACGAGGAGGGGGGAATTGACAGGGGCAAGCAAGAGGATTTATTTTCTGAACATTTAATATAATGTAATTTCTATATATAATAGAGTATAACAAAGGGCAACTAATTCATGATTTTTTTTTCTCAAGTAATTAATTGTCCTTCTCTCTCTGAATATATCTAATATACATTGATTGATAGCAGAGTTAAAAGGCACAACAAGCAGTCATAGAATTGAGACAGAAATCAGCACATTTGGGAATTTGGGAGCACCACACAACATTACAGCACTGGGCTTCACAAGATCACAGAAACTGTTCATGTAGGGAGGCCTGAGTGTGTGAATTCAAAAGAATTTTACAATTACATGCATGCAATTGCATTTTCCAATCATTGTAAAATGAATACAATTGGAAATGACTTTAAATAAAAATTAGGGATAATCTGCTGGCAAAAAAAATCAATTACAATTACATATGGCAGCACAGAGCATACCATGTGAATTGAAGCATACTTGTTCTGAGACAATCTATCTCTCAGCTAGTTTCCCCTGTACATGATTTTGTTTACCAGCACCAAATAAATTTCTTTATGAAAATGCAGACACGGGGCAAAAATTATAGGCACATAAATAGAATGACTAGTTGGAAAAAAAAAATGGGAACTGTATTATTTCCAAAAGGAGAAAAGAAAAGGACCGTTTTCATAACAGTGTTTCTATGGCTAGGTATTGTACCCAACAATACAAATCTACAATGCTTTCGACATCATAACTCTAGCATGGCACCACTTGGGACAGTTCCTAGGATGCTTCTGGTTAATTCTCCACCCGTCACAAATCTCTCTATTTCCACAAGAAGACTTGCCCTACAACTTGGCAATGTCCAACCATAAAAGCTTGCATGACTGCTAGACAAAGTTCAAAATTTATATACCATGTGTCCAACAAAGGAAAATGTGAAACAGGATCTTCTCAGCAAGTTTGGAGAAACGCCATGGATTCAGCAATTGATTGATTTCCCAAATTTACAAGGATCCAATTGGATACGTCCTTACAAGTGATGTACCCCACGAAGAATCAATGTATTCCCCAATATCTTACACATGCACATGATTTCGATCACCACAAGCCAAGCCAACCTGTGACCCAATAAATAATAATAGCCTGAAAAATGATATTTTGTTTGTGCTCCATATATACACCAAATGAATATACTGACTCAGCATGTTCAAAAGTAGCCTTTCAGAATGCAATCAAATATAAATTCTGGAGAAAAATAAAATTTCCCGCAGTTTTTAACACATCCTATTGTCAACATAATCTGACTTCCTTTCCTTTTTTCAAGCTATAAAATTCAGGGAAAACTCACAAATATTGAAAGATGCATCACATAAATTTCGACTCAAGGGGGAAAGGTAAGAGTTTGGGAGGATAAACCCAGACTAAGAGAACAAGTCAATACTCACCTGCTCTCAAAAATTGTATGGAATCACCTTCCCTGAGCTAATCTGTAATTGAGGATCAGATCCTCAGGTTTCTTCCATATGTAAGCTCGCACCGTAGCTAAGCTCATGTCTGGGGATAAGACCTAGAAAAGACAGGCTTTCCTTGAGAAAATAGACAAACAAAATAGAGTAAAGAAAGAAAGAGCATGTAAAAGAGAAATAAGAACAGCAAATGGTTGTTCTTATACATTGCCCACTTTTCTTCTCATACAATATGTGATTCTTGTTTGAACCTTTACAACTCATTTTAAAAGGATGATGTGCTCTTGGACATTCACCGCTCATGGATATATTATGCAGAAATGTCCAGCCAAAGATAGAAGTAACATTTAAAAAACTGATGAATCCAAAATCATAGTGTGAGCCACATTTGGTGATTACATTTGTTTACCTGAAGAGCCTTATTATGCAAATTTTGTGCTTTTGAGTGGATTTCCTCTAAAAATGAAAATTAAAAGGACCTGATTATTGCACAATATCTCTATGGAAGGCTTAAGCTTTTGCCAAGGCTTCACTCCAGGTCGGAAAGATCCATCTCCAACCACTGAATGTTGCAAGTGTCCTCCAAGTCCAGGAGCAAATGTTCCATCAGTATTCACATTATCAAGTGGTTTGTCAAGGACCATCTTTTCTACAACATAATTGACAACCTGCACAAAAATGTTAGTAAAACCCAGATAGTAAAAATGGATTCTTCAGCATTATCACAGAAAATACACTGGCAAAACAGCTTCTAACTCAGGATTCATTTCACATCTTATTTCTTTTTGACAGCAACTAAGCTATAATTTGACCAGATCAATGGTGCAATATCAATGCATTTCCACTGAGGAATGAGAGAGTTACACTTTTGACCTTCAGAAACATGAAATTTAAGAATATAAACAAATTTTGAAACAGAAGCTTAGCATATCCATGATTTATGGAATAAGATCAGAAAAAAACTCATCATGCAGGAATATCACATGCTAGTCTGCTAGACAACATCAACAAAAGCCAATTGACTACCATTTCTTGATGCATTAAATATTTTTAATTCATCTGCAGATATTGTAGCTGAAATCCAGAGTTGCATCCAAATGCATCAATCAGACTTAATCAAGTCATCAATTTGTATTTTAGAAAGCAGGAGTTGAACAGGAATGTGAAAGTCCAAAACATTGACAAAGAAACATTCATGAGAATATAATGTCAGAAATCTTCTTTTAGCAATGTATAAATAATTCCAGCCCCGCATCACATGAATATTGTGAAATATTTCCAGATCATACATGCATGCAAAACTTTTCTTCCTTGCTGAATCCAACTTACTTTATGTATTCTCAGGATGCGAGGAGCACTTAATTTGCCTTGTGTGAGAATCTGAAAAGCTGAACCTTCGCATGGATGCAAATAAAAGCTGCACCTGCAGAAATTTAATCACTTTCTTTATTATCTGCTGAAATAGAAATACACTTAAAATGAGAAATACTTGAGCACATTAGCATATTGATTGTTAACATAGCTTAGAGAGCCCAATAGGAAGCATAAATATTAAAGAACAAAATCTCAAAAGTTGATCAGAATGCTTCCCCGTGACTTGCAAGTGCAATTAGAATTCAGTGAAAACAAGAAAAAAAATTACTTGGTGTTTTCTCTTGGAGGTAGGCGATTGTTCAACACACAATCCAAACACCACCAAGGGAAGTCCTTCTCGTCTTCACTTCCATCTAAATCAGTAATTTTCTTTCTCCATGGACCTCCTTGAGAGCCCTCAGTAACCACTGAAGGAGGGGAAACTGTTGAAAATTCAAATGGAGGATAAACCATGGAGTCATTTTCAGCACCACCATCTACATCAACTCTAGAATGGGCAAGACTTCTAGGAGCAATATCCTTTCCAGATAAAACATCTCCATTAGCTGAAGCTTGGGATCCAAGTCTTTGCCTTCGCTTGGCCAACCAATGAGCCAACAAACCTTTAAGGGTTTCACGAGCTAAATTAACCTGCAGATCATGAATAAGTGCCATTATGAGTATAATTCAAGTGATTTAGAAAGATTCTTCTTTATCAATGTTGAAAACAAACTGTTGACAAGAATAGCAATTGGCTTCTACCATGAACAAATTGTTATGCTGCAGTTTAATCACCATTTATTACATCTAAAGAAGATTGTTTGCTAAAGTAGAACCATGCCAAAATGATTTTATTTCTACACTTCTTAGAGGCATAGCACATACTAATGTGAGTTTTGGGGACCTGCACAGTGAGACGTCGGTCATTTCAATTTATAATCAAGAGGCACTCACTGAACAGCTTCAAACATTTAAAGCATTTGATTCTTTCAAAAGAATAAACTAGTTCACTAGGATAACATATATGTTCAACTCGTTCTCAAGTGAAGCAAAAATTCTAACTTATTAACACTCGTGTAAAATTGAGAATCAACAGGTTCCATTTTAAAACATTTTCCCAACCCATACATGTACAAAAGTTTTACTGTTTTACCTTGTCATCCTCAGGTTTCCCAACTATGTTAAGATCTGCTGAATACATCTCAGCAGAAAAGCACTGGGGTGTGTCCAAATGAACAGACAAGCTTCCAAGCCTGGTATCCACAGTGAACCATGCAGGAATGCTGACCTGGAATGTAAAAGGATCAACAGTAAGATCCACCAAAATTTCCATGCAGCACCAATATACAGCAGAAAAAGACCTTATAATCATACCATTTCAAATAATTGTTCCTTTCTCTCCTCAAAGGACACCTGGAAAATGTCAAAATGAAAATATGGATAATGCCTGTATTATGCCAAACTTGAAACCCAATTTTATACATGCATATAGATGGCATAATTAGTACACCATATGATAGGGCAACTACCTCCCCTTCCAGGGAGCAGATATGCACTATTGCAAGGATGTAATCAACAATTCACACAAAAGGAAAGGGAAATAGAGATGTGACCTTCCCATAGTCCTCAATTACAATGCCCCTTGTGATCTCCCACAGCTTCACCGAACCAGCAGTGTCCTTCCAAACAGGTATGACAGGTAAGTTTCATAGAACTCCAATGGCTAAACCACCCCCCACTCCCAAAAAATAATAATAATAATAATAAAGAAAAGAGAACATTTTGGTGATTCCCTGTATATTTTAATAAATATGGCCAAAAGTACCATGCATACCTTGGTCAAGACATGCCTTCTATTATTTAAAATTTCATGCTGCACTATTGCTGAAGTTCCAGGAATCGTTAAGGTTGGTTCTTTATAGACTGGCACCTATAGAAAAGTGCAGTGCATTAAATAATACAAAGAAAAGGCGCCATAAAAAAAAACAAAAAAAACACAGCAATTACATCAAGCCCAAGGGAAAATCTGCAACAGAACACAACATAATTCAGACTATAAGAAACCTTTTTGTAGTCACTGGATATTAATTCTCTCCAGTTCAAAAATTAACAAAAAATTAAAATTAGATGTAGGACATTAAATGGGATGACTTGATGACAAACAACTTATTACATGCAATAGCATCACTTGCTTGTAAAAGGCTATGAGCATTACTTACTGGAATCGATCCTTCTAAAGAAACCCTTGCCCTTGAAAAGGAAAGATTACCAGCCAAGAATGAACCGCCTCTTTCAAAGACCTTTTGAGGGTTGTGCGCTTCAGCAGGCCATCTATGAACCGACGAATCTGTGGTCGCAACCCATATACTGTCATCATGTAATGCCAACTGCAAAATGGGGTGCTCTTTTTTGCAAAGCAAAAGACTCTCTCGTGTTGCCAAGTCTGTCAAGTACAACTGATGGTATAAACAGAATTGGGTATCAAAAATCTGGGCACCAAAAATAACACTAAAAACTATGGAAATTAATTATATAGATTTCACAGGCAAAACTACTCACAGAAAGGTCCCTTCCACCACTGTATACATGGCTGAATGTTGGAGTGCTGGCAAGTGCCCAAACCGAATCTGTATGCACAGCATATGAATGCACACACCGCTGCATGCCAAGGTCCCACAGCCTACAAGACAATCCATGAACTATTCAGTACAAGGTCTTGTACATTTTTATTAATGAAATGATGGCTACTAGATGGAAGGATCGGAGTGAGAAAGAAAAAGGAGCAAGATATCCACCTGATCATAGAATCAGAAGAGCCTGATAAGCAATACCTACAAAAGTAAAATGGAAAATATGCTATCAGGAAACAGTATTGAAACAAAAATAAAATGGAAGAAATATCCAATTAAATTTGCTACATAAACGAGCAGTTGGTGTGGAATGATACAAGAGCAGCCCATACACTCCCTGAGCTATCAAGAAACAGACATAATTTGTAAAGGCCTTTACAAATTACTTTTATGAGATATTCAAGGGCAGTATGAATGCATACAGCACATATGCATGCAAGCATTGCAATCTCTATGCCAGATTTGATCCAAAATTTAATTCTTAACAAGAAAAATTATGCAAACAAACTTGATAGCTGCAGAACCATTCAACCAACCTGCCAGTAGAATCCAGAAGCAGAGCTCTAATGTTATCAGTATGCCCTCTTAGCTTCATAGCCTTCGAACCAGTTCGGGGGTCCCAAACACGGACAACCTTGAGGAATGAGGACAAAAGATAAATCATCTCTTGCTAACAATAAGCCAGTATCTTTGCAAGCTATTAAATGATCAAAGCATATGTGTCCAGAGAACAAGCATGTATGCTCTTTCCATCATCTCATGTGTCTGCTGGACACCAGCTTAAAGAGGTAAGCATACACAAATGACCGAAATATCTACCACAGAGTCATAAGCCTAATGGTACACCTCTCCTGAGACAGGAAGGCTCCAAGTTCAAATTCCCCTTCCCCACAAAAGCTATGGAATTATCAGAACATAAAAAAACCAAGAAACGACTATCATATCCGAATTTACTAATATACCTTCTCAATCCCACCAGAGACAAGACGGGTTCCACTATCATTCATTGCCAATGCATAGACTGACTCCTTATGGCCTTTGGCACCAATTGGTACATACCCCTGAGTCGTGTGCACAGAAATGCTGTTGCTTGAACTAATGGTTCGCAAACTTGTCATGGGCAATGAATTGGTAGAACCATTTACACCATTTAAATAATCATCTTCCATTGCATCACCAGACTTTGACACAGGAGTAAGTGCAGCTTCCACATCCCATATGAAAACTTCCCCACCAAGGCCACCAGAGGCAACAATATTGCTCTAAAATGCAGGACACTAAAACAGGATCAGAAAATGACTCCAATGATATTAAGATCATAGAACTATGGATTCAAGCATGATTCTACTAAATTGACTATACATCTTAAGATAGCAAGATGCACTAACTGGAACGTTTCATCCATGCGTTAATAAGATCCACAAAAATTTTGACACAGAAATTACATTTTTTTCTGCTGCTGCCAGACAAGTAACATAATCAGAGTGTTGACGAAGTGTCTTGGTACAAGTTCCATCAGATAAGCAATTCCATGTCTGATATATCACCCAAAAGAAAAAAAAGAAGCAGCAATTAACCAATACGAAGCTCAGTCAACAAGTGTACAGCCAATAACTCATTCAATACAAAACCAACAAAAATTAAGAAAACTGGAAAACCTTGAGGGCAGTGTCCGAAGAGCAGGAGACAAGGGTGCTATCACCAGCAAGGACAGCATCATTTACCTGTACAACCAGGGATGCCCCAAATATATCCCATTTTAACTTAGGTATTCACAAAAAAAAAGTTTATGGCACAAGAAAATAGCAACATAATATATAGTTCCACTCCACAAAGAAAAATGAACAATTAAAACGATGAGGGCACTCTAAATCACCATATTAAATGCTTATTCAATGAAAAATCAAGTTTGCATGTTTGGCACACTTGGAGTGTGAGGGAGTCTTGCCCATTCACATTTGATAATTGATTAGAAGATTCGTTCAGGGTGAAAATTATCAAATCAAACTTTCTCCCCCCAAATTCAAACCTCATAAAAGACAAGAAACATCAGCTAAAACTATTATCCAATAATTGAAGGCAACAACGAAGCACCAACCAGATCCTTGATAGGTAACAGATACAATAATGAACAAACTGACAAAGGATTAAATGAGTACCCAATCAACATGTGACTCAAATGTGGCAGAGCAGGTAGCGGAATCTTCAGAAATGGCCCATCTCTTCAGCGTGCCATCACGACTCCCAGTAAAGAGGTAATCACATCCATTAGATACAGTGGACTTCAACACTTTCAGACAGTTTATGCCAGCACAATGCTGCAAAAGAGACATCCCCAAAAGAGGTAGTATTAGGATCCATGACTCCAATTAAAGTGACAAGTACATCAAAATTTGATATGTTTAAAGAAAATCAAGCAGCACAGAATTGAAGATGGAGTCTCTGTAAACAGAATATGCCATTCTTTTTTTTATTTTATTGGAAAATATTAACACTGTATGCCCTTACAGATACTTCAAACATTTATGAGTATTACTCAAGGCTGAATTTCAATTTTAGACAAGATAATAACATTCAACTTAATCATGGAAAGCATGTACATTGTACTCATATAGTTTACTCTGGTCCATTAAAACAACAAAATCAAGCATAAAACCAACTTATTACAGACAGCAGCCTAGAAGGAAAAAAAAAAGTAGTTCCAATCACAACACCAAAAAATTCCAAATAAAAATGGAAGAGCAATATAAATACATTAGCATCAATAAGGAGTCAGAGCAAATATACAGTACAAATATTTGGACATGGTACATGAGCAGAGAATACGATCGTTTACCCAAAATTAAACTTGAAAAAACAGCATGTTGGTAATGTCAACACTGTATAAGAATGCCATGCAAAGACTTGAATGATCATTGTAACATTTAGAAGTATTAAGAAACAGCATCAAGTACTGTGCATGGTAGATAATATCAACTACATGAAGTTGATTTCACTGGAATATCATCAAGCAAGCAAGTTAGGTGGTAGGCACTTATACAACATCAAAGTGGACAATGATAACTCCATATAAAGCAATCACATAAAAAATTAGAAAAAAGCAACTTATTCACTTCAAATACTCAAAATGTTGAGCAAAACTCAATATTAAAAAACAGAACAGCTACAAGATCACTTCACCTTTGTGTCATCAGCATCACTCAACACATATGTTAGCCTCTTCTCTTTACGTGGGCGAACAGAATTAGTTGTATTCCCTGCACTACCCACGCGGTGCATTGCAACAATATCTAAGAGAGATATAAATCAAAGCTAATTAGCAATTTCTTTTTTAAAAAAAAAAGTCACAAACATATCATTAATTCCTTCAAGCTACTTGCACAAGTGCATATTAATCAACTATTATTTCCTTTTAGAAAACTATCAAAGAAAAAAAAGAAAAAAGCTGAAAAGACATTCCTTCAGAATGTTTCCACAGTTTTTCCTACCAAGTAGCCAGTTTAAGATGTTAACCAAATCTCTTTTCTCACAATAATCATGAGTTACACAAACTAAATTTTCCTTACACAGGTATACCTTAGGTCCAAACCACAAACCGCATCAATAAAAAAAATTAAAAAAAAAGGTAAAAAACCCTAACATAAATCAAGCAAAAAACATACCCAGAAACAGATGAAACAGCCACAATGCACCAATCAAGCAACCATCCAGTTCATTCAGAAAATAAAATAAAATTCATCAAACGGTAAGCCAAACCATAAACCTGAGACTACAACCACTTCACTATTCAAACGTGCTTTTTTGGACACAAAACCATCACTTTCATCCCCATAGCAATTCCATAAAGGTACCGAAACAATATCATTCTGGGATTAAAATTGAACTCATTAAGACAATAAATCAAATCCTGCACCTTGGATTGCAACTTGCTCCCTACATATCCTACTACGTTACCATTCCCACATACAAATCGCACTCACACACGCATTTGTCTGGGAAAGAAAAAAAAAAACTAACAATCTACAAAACTACGCTTCGTTTCACAATTCTACGCATACGCGAAAGTAACATCATTAAGCTCAAATCCTAATACGCTCGATACTAAATTTAAATGCTACGATTAAAAAATAAATAAATAAATCTTCTTAAGCTAGTTTATTCAAATTGAACCTCGCGATACACAAAATCAACGATCCATACCCTAAAGTGATGGAGAGAATGCGGAGAGCAAATAAAATCGATTGCACAGAAAAGAGAGAAATTGTGAATTGAAGTGGCTTGGTTACTGACCTGTTGCAAGTGATTGAATGGATTCTAGTGAGTTTTTTTATTCAATTAAACCCTAGAAGGAAGCGATTGTTTTGATAACGACGACGACGACGATTGTTTCTTGTTTGTTTTTAGAGAGAGGGAGAGATTTGGGAACTGAAAAAAGAAAAGAAAATCGTATAAACAGACCTTTTTTTTTTTTGGGGGGGGGGGGGGGGGGGGTGGGGTGGTTTCTCTGACCAGGAACAACAAACAGGAAGTCAAGGTGTTGTGTAAAAATTAAATCCCCGCATCATCTATATGATATATGACATAACTGAAAAGGTTAAAAGAAACGACGCCGTTGTGTGTTTCAAAGGGTTATTTATTTATTTCTTGGAAGGGTTTTTCTTAATATAATAAATGAAAAAAAAAACAATGATATTAATTGAAAATGCAACACTTGTTCTTTCTGTTGTTGCTGTGTTCGGTTAGTTTGTCGGAATAAGATAGATGAATATAAAAAAATATAAATGTATTTGGTTAAAAAATTTTTATAAAAGTATAAAAATAAAATATTTTATAATTTGAAATGAATTTATATATTTTGATTAATGAATATATTATCAATGTCTCAATTATATTTATTTTTTATTTCGAGATAATCAAATAATTAAAAAAATAATTAGTTTTTTTTCAGTGTGTTTGATATTATGGAGTAAAATATTTTATAAATATTATTAAATTAATAATTTTTAAAAAATATCAAAAATTAAAAATTATTATACTTTCAAAGAACCTAGTATGAGGTTTTGGTAATTATGATTTATACATCGTTGTCATGATAGGTAAGTGTTAATTGCCGACCATAATGCCTGGACAGGGAGGGGTTGGTTTTTAAATGTTGTACTGTCAGCAAGAGATGCTATATTTTTTTAATATATTAATATTAAAAATAATTTTAAAAAATAAAAAAATATTAATTTTTATATATTTTTAAATAAAAAATAGTTTTAAAAATAACTACCAAACTTTAAAACAGTAAAAATCCTCCAAGTGGAGGATATAAGGGCACGTAGCTGTAGCGGGCCAAATTCATAACAAAACTGCAGATTAGTCTGCAAGTTCTATTTTAAAGTGGGATTCAGATTTTTTAAGAAATTTTAATTAGAAAATGATATCTAATAACACATATTTTATTACCATTCAATTTTTTATTTATTTTAATTTCTTTATTATATTTTTTTCGATTAGTTTTCACTCATATGTATAATTATTAAGATAATTACCGGGTTTATTTGAAAAATATATAATTTAAAATCTAAATCGGATCGAGTTTTAAGTTGAACTGAAAAAATATTGACTTGTTAAAATTAGCTTGCATAATTTGTTTTTAATGACTCCATTAATTCCGTCAATTTTAATCTATATCTAATCAAATTAACACCAAAAAAATAAAAAATATATATTATTATTTTAATAAAAATATTGATTTAAAGACTCGGGAATTAACCCCGGGCTTAAATTGTTTTTCAGAATCAATCCTTAAACCAAGTCTACAACTACGCAAATATAAATCAAATCTAATTTGATAACCCGGATAAGAATTAACTACACATTGCAAGGGATGTCGGCTTTGAAGAATTTAATAAATTGTTTTGGTTCGATATATTAATTTACATCAAAGAATATTAGCAATTCCTTCATAGCGTACTTTTTTCATTAAAAAATTCGAAGTGTAGGATCTCTTTTGCACGAAACAAGATCTAGTCTATTATACTTATCCTTGTGGCTCCCGACATTCCGTGAGTTGAATTATTATTTTTTTAATATGGGTGGATATTTTCAGATATTGCCAATATATTGTACAGTAAAAAATAATTATTTAAAATTTAAAATTTAATGTATATTAAATAATATCTTTTTTAAATATCAAAAAATAATAATATACTAAATCATATTTTAAAAAATATATTAAGATGATTACATATTATTGAATTTTATTTGTTAAGTTTGATTTATTTATTATTTGATATTTTACTTCTTAGATTATATTGGATTTTATTTATTGAGTTTAATTTAATTATTATTAAATATTTTATTTAGTGGATTAAAACTAATTTTTTTCTTGTCTTTTAATTCTAAGCTTTATCTTTCTTCCCTCTTTACTCTTTTCAATTTTTATTATAGGGTGTTTATAAGCATGGTAGCGGTTTTTTAAAAGTAATTTTTATTAGGAAATGTATTAAAATAATATTTTTTTTATTTAAAAAAAAATTATTTTTAACATTAATATCTTAAAATGAACTAAAAATATAGAAAAAATATTTTTTTTTAAATACATTTAAAACAGATATCAAATAGGATATTTTGTCCGCATTAGAATAGCAGCATGGTACACTGACAAATCACTAGATTAAAAAAAAAAGGCTATTTTAATTCCTTGACTTTCATCGATGTGATCGAGGACTGGAAGGATTTTCTGTGCTTTGCTCTAACCACGTTCTGTCCTAATCACTTCGATCCCTGTATGATTTTTGTTTTTTAATAGTTTTTGGAATGGAAGCTGAGCTGGTTTTTAGAATGGACAACTTCTTCGCCTTCCACCCGTTTAGCATTGTATTTTAATATAAATTTAGAAATGTTAATATTAAAAATAAAAATATTATTTTAATATATAAAAAAAAACATTTAAAAAATAACTAATTACTGAGTTTTTTTGCCGTGCTCGAAGGTGGTGAAACCTTTCTTATTAGAAAATAATATAAATCATATCCTGAATCTTACCTAACAGCTTAAATTTTTGAGTTAAATTGGTTCTTTGACATGATATCAGAGCCTTGATGATCAAGTGGTCACGAGTTCGAATCTTATTATCCTTATTTATTTGATAAAAAATTAAGGATAAAATAATGTGAATCTATTCAAGTTTATAATGGAAGATGATGGCTTCTTGCAGGACAGCTCGTCTTATAATGTTATCATTCAAGGATTTCTTCAAAATCGGGACTCGTCAACCGCTATACGACTTGTTCATGAAATGGTTAGCAAAAGATTCTCGGCAGATTTGTCTGCATTTCAGATGTTGTTGGATCTGGAATCTCATGATGAAATCATAAGCAGATTCATGCGTGGGAGCTCTCAAGGTAGGAAAATGAAGTGAAATTTTCCTATTCAAGTGCTGTTGTAGGTTGCTGTCCCTCTTTTGAGTTCTCACAATACTCAGTTCTTCAACTTTTTTGTTTAACTAGTAACACTTTCATGCACATCAAGATCCGTCGTTTTTGTGCAGCTATCCATTATCTGTACCACAGCAAACACATTTTTTTCTTCAAATCCCTTAATTTCTTATTATCAGGAATTCCATGGTTGGTTAGGGGCCTGCACTTCTAAGAATATAGGTTGAAGAGAGCTAACTGATAGTTTGGACGTATCTTCCAAGATCTTGTTCACCATGAACACTTATGCTTGACGAGGTTTGCTGCTCTTTCTCCCTTTACGTGTGTCAATTGCCACAATATTTTTACAATTCAAATTCATAATCATAACAGTGGTTATTGACGCATGTCTGCTGCCTCAAGTTGACACAATTACCACATGCATGATTCATATCCATACATAATCATGTTACACAATGACATTTATCAATTACCTCTGTGATTTTCACAATTCAAATGCAGACTTCTCTTTGATGAGCTTTGCTGCTCTTTTTCCCTTAACGAATATCAATAAATATTGATGCGTGTATGCTTATCGACACACTTGGTCATTTTCACAATTTAAATGCTTTCAATTCTATCTATAACCGCTCAACTGAAGTCTCATTCTTGTATGAAGAAGCTCCAAGTGTAGTGAGATAATTAATTGAATTTCTTGGCGTAATTTTGAGCCGAGGTCATTTTTTTACCGATTTTTTTACAATTAAAGCCAATCTTATCATAGTTTTCTTCTTAAATTTAATTCTTAAAAAACATAAACCACTTGTCAGTGCACCGCACCCCATCATCAAACTGAAGTTCAGTGATTAAAATATCCCCACTCCATCATCAATCCATTAGTCAGTGATTAAAATACCCCCACTCCATCATCAAACTGAAGTTCAAGCCAAACAAAAGCCAGCAAGGTCATTGATCCTCTCTCTCTATTTTTTTTTCTTGCTGTTATCAACTGGATGTTGAAGATGAAGTGAACAGAAGCAACAAAACAAGTATACAACTTGGAGGCTCCATTCTTGCATCCGAATTGCCTACAACCAAAACCAAGAAGCCTATTCTATTCTGCACTCTCTAAGCTTTGGAACGCCTAAACTCGAACCAAATTTCATAGTGATTAAAAAGCAAGCTATCATGTGTATGCTTTCCAAGATACTCAAGTCCCAAACTGGTCAACCTCTTAGTGCATTCCTCACCTCCCAATCTTGAGCAGAACTTCATATTATGTGACACGAAGATTCGGCCATCATAAGGCTTCAGCTTGCTCACTAATCTTTCTAGTCCAACCCAGACAAGCTTATCAGGCATATGAAGAAACACAGCACTAGCATATATCAAATCATACACCACTCGAGAACCAAACTTGGAGAAATCCATGTCTTCACCTCGCACAATCAGAGGACGCTTGTGTAAAAGACCCTGAGAAGGAAGTTCATATCTGAATGCAGCCATCAGAGAGAGCTCATCTCTTTCAAGACAGTGGTAGTGCTCAGGGCTGAGATAACGAATAAAATGTGAGCCAACACGGAGAGTTCCGCACCCAATCTCAAGCACACGTGAGTTGGGTGATAGGCGGCTAGACTCAGCAAGGAACTCAAACACATCCCGTCCACCTGCCCAGGGCTCCCCATAGTTGCTATGGTGCTCTTCCACAAGTAGCTCACCAGGACATGGGAGTGCGGTGTGATTATCTGACTCTGGCCCTTCATAATGTGATATGCCCTTGAACCTGAAAAAGGGAGACAGATCAATTCAAAATCATTCATGTGCCCTGAAATTAAAATGAACAAGATACGAATATCTAAGTTTGCGAATACATGCACTAACATTCGAAGACATTGTCAGTTTCGAATCCGGAGGGAGCCGGTAACATTAACAACAAAAAGTTACAACACTGCACTTAGAAATTGCGGGAAGAAAAACTCTTTACTCTCAGATCAAATAAAATACTTCACATTGGATGTGTTCAAATGATTCCCACTTCTTTCCATCACAGGAACATCATTTCCTCCTTCCACTTCATCAATTACTTTCCAATCCATTCTACCAAAAATAGGTTAAGTGCAACGAAACAATTAACAATACATTTGCAAGCAAAGCAATGGAGCACCGACACAATGAGCCATCAACAGCAAAAAGTTGACTCACATCCACACAAACAGGCTCTCATGGTTCCGAGTTTGCAGGATTAAACAGATAAAAACGCAGCACCTTTCATCTTCAAACATGTCCAAATAAAAGTACTGTTTCATAACAGCCCAAATACACCAACACGCACATGACCCTTAAAAATCCCAACTTTTTCAACACCCAAAGCACAATCATCCGTAAAAACACCACCCAAGATCCAAGAATCTAAACTTTATCAACACCCAATACACAACCATCTAAAACAAACAAAACCCAGCACTCAAAAAACCATATAAAAACATAAAAGAGAGTTACTTACTGGATAAGATCTTGTAACTGTTGAGCTCTAGTACGAGGATTAATCCCTTTACGAAGAACATTATCTTGCATATGTAAACCATTAGCTTGGATCTGATCTTTAATCCATTCAATATCCTCTTCTGTAGCTGATATTCTTTCTTTTCTATCAACCTCGCCAAGCCCATCTCCACCATTGTTATTATCATTAAAGCTTTGCAAAGAAGAGGGACAAGAACATGTAGAGAGAGAAGACAGGAGAAAGAATAACATTATTGCTGCTATCAAAACTGAAAGAACTAACGTTGGAATTGAAATTACTATTCCCTTTTGTGCTGGTGAATATGTTACTGTTGATAATGCCATTCTTTCTCTCCCTCTCTTTCGTTCCTCTCCCTCTCTTTCTCTCTACTACTTGCTTGATTTTTTATGAAAATGAAATTATTGTTTTTTTTTTGTTTTTTTATGTGTGTCTTGTGTCGTTTGAGGGACCATGATATGTTGGTTTCCTTTATGAGCATGTTGTGTCGTTTTTTGGAATTGGGATTGAATTTGGTTTTTGTGTTTTGCAAGTTAGGTGCTTGCATTTTGTCATAATTACATGAGCATCCACAAGGATAAAATTTGGAAAAGAAAAGTCTTGAACAGATGATAAATTGAGATTTTAATCAAGTTTTTTCATGATTTTTTATTTTATTTTGAACCAAACCTAACTAAATGATCATCGGTTTAGTTTTTTTTTTTTTGAAAAAACATAATTAGTATATGAATATTTTAGATAGAAATTTTGAATTTTTCAACTGCGTCTATGTAATGTAATGTGTTTTTTTTTAATTATTATTTTTTATTTGGTTTGGATTTTTTTAATTCTTAAACTCAAAACTGAAATCGAATCAAACTAATTTTTTAAAAGAAATTTTAATTTTTTTTTTAATTTGATATCTCAATTTGGTTTTTTCAAATAATTTTATATTGTTTTTTTCAACTAATTATTCAATTATTTTGTTCATCCAACTTTATTACATACTTAGTGTGAATGCAAACCAAAGAGAGTAAATTTATTTGTTTATCTTATTCAATGTTTTTTTTTAAAATATATTAAAATAATATTTTATTTATTTATTTAAATTTATTTTTAATACAAACACATGATCTAAAATTACAAAAAAATAATTTAAAATTAAAAAAAATTTAAATTTTTTCAAAAGTACAGTACAACTGCAGCCCGAAAACAAGTACTCTCTAGTTATAAAAATGCTTTAGAATTAAGAATTTTAAAATTTTATTTTACTAGCTTTGGTAAAAAAAAACAAAAGAGGGAATATGTTAAATTTAGCAAATTTATTCATCATAATGATATGCTAAATGTAGAGTTTTTCAAGGCAAAAAACTGGGCTCGTCAAGATACTTTGGATTTCTATTATTTGGGCCGGTCCGATTGTTAAGTTTAGAACGTTTTGAATCCAAATTGTATAAACCGGGGTAGGCCGATTATTTATTAATATCGAAATTCCATTATTTCGCACTTCATTATCTATTGATCAGTGAAAATACTGTTGAACAAGAGAAAGAAGACAGTGAAGTTGGCTACAATCTCCAGCTTCGAGGGAGGCAAAGGACTGAGAGGGTGCGAGAGACCACCAGCTTTTTAGTCCAACAATGTTGATGTTCATGCAGAAAAACGCTTTTAAAGCTTCTGCTTCTTCTTCTATTTGGGTCGTTCAACAACATATGGAGATGGGTTTTTATCTTTTTCTTCCTGATTTCCCTTCTTTCTTATTCTTCAATCATCACCACATCACCACTTCTACTTGTACAAAGAAACGTTCCTTGCCTCAAAACAATGGTGGGTTTCTTAGTAATAATAGCATTAGTATTGATGATGCCTTGGCTTCATTCTATCGCATGCTTCGCATGAATCCTAGGCCTTCTGTTGTGGAATTTGGTAGATTCTTAGGGTCAATTGCCAAAAAGAAACAGTATTCCACTGTTGTCTCTTTGTGCAATCAAATGGATTTGTTTGGAGTTACCCACAATGTTTATTCTCTAAATATATTGATTAACTGCCTTTGTCGCTTGAACCATGTTGTTTTTGCTATCTCTGTTTTGGGTAAGATGTTCAAACTGGGTATTCAACCTGATGCTATCACATTCAATACCCTTATTAATGGGCGCTGCATTGAGGGGGAGATTAAAGAAGCAGTAGGATTGTTTAATGAGATGGTACGTAGAGGACATCAGCCTGATGTAATTAGCTATAGTACTGTGATCAATGGTTTGTGCAAAAGTGGCAACACAAGTATGGCACTTCAATTGCTCAGGAAGATGGAAGAAAAGGGTTGTAAGCCGAACTTGGTTGCGTATACTACAATCATAGACAGCCTTTGCAAAGATACGCTAGTTAATGACGCCATGGACTTATTATCTGAAATGGTGGACCGGGGCATTCCACCAGATGTTGTTACTTACAGCACGATTCTTCACGGTTTCTGCAGTTTAGGACATTTGAATGAAGCAACCATATTGTTCAATGAAATGGTTGGTAGGAATGTTATGCCAAATACAGTGACCTTCACCATTTTGGTTGATGGACTCTGCAAAGAAGGGATGGTTTCAGAAGCTCGGTGTGTCTTTGAAGCGATGACCAAAAAAGGCGCTGAGCCAAATGCTTACACCTACAATGCCTTGATGGATGGATATTGTTTAAATAACCAAATGGATGAGGCCCAAAAGGTGCTCGACATCATGGTTGACAAGGGTTGTGCACCTGTTGTACATAGTTACAACATCTTGATCAATGGATATTGCAAGAGAAGAAGGCTGGATGAGGCAAAATCACTCCTTGTTGAAATGTCTGAAAAAGAATTGACTCCTGATACTGTCACTTACAGCACTCTTATGCAAGGTCTGTGCCAAGTAGGGAGACCTCAGGAAGCTCTAAATCTTTTTAAGGAGATGTGTTCTTCTGGCCTTCTTCCAGATTTGATGACTTACTCGACTTTGTTAGATGGCTTGTGCAAACATGGACATTTGGATGAGGCATTAAAGCTGCTCAAGTCAATGCAAGAGAGCAAAATAGAACCTGATATAGTCCTTTATAATATTCTTATTGAGGGCATGTTTATTGCTGGGAAGCTTGAAGTTGCAAAGGAACTATTTTCCAAGCTTTTTGCAGATGGAATACAACCTACTATACGGACATACACTATCATGATCAAGGGACTGCTTAAAGAAGGGCTGTCAGATGAAGCATACGAATTGTTTAGAAAAATGGAAGATGATGGCTTCTTGCCAAACAGTTGCTCTTATAATGTTATCATTCAAGGATTTCTTCAAAATCAGGACTCATCAACTGCTATACGACTTATTGATGAAATGGTTGGTAAAAGATTCTCGGCAGATTCGTCTACATTTCAGATGTTATTGGATCTGGAATCTCATGATGAAATCATAAGCCGGTTTATGCGTGGAAGCTCTCAAGGTAGAAAAATGAAGTGAAATTTTCCTATTCAAGTGCTGTCGTAGGTTGCTGTCCCTCTTGTGAGTTATCACAATACTCAATTCTTCAACTTTATTGTTCGACTGGTAACACTTTCATTCACATTAAGCTCTGTCCTGTTTGTGCTGCTATCCATTATCTGTACCACAGCAAACACATAGTTTGTTCAAATCTTTTAATTTCTTACTAACAGAAATTCCATGGTTGGTTAGGGTCCTGAATTTCCAAGAAAATACATTGAAAACAGTGAACTGGACGTTTGAACATTATTCCTGTTCACCATGAACACTTCTCCTTGATGAGGTTTGCTGCTCATTCTCCCTTGACGTATATCAACTGACACTATATTATCACAATTCAAGTTCGTAATCATAACAGTGGTAATTGACGCATGTTTGCTGCTCACGTTGTCACAATTACCACACGCATGATTCATATCCATTCACAATCATGTCGACACAATGATGTATATCAATTACCTCTGTGATTTTCATAATTCAAATGCATAATATCCCTTGATGCAGACTGCTCTTTGATGAGGTTTGCTGCTCTTTCGCGCCCCTGTAGTACATGAATGAATAAATATTGACGCATGCTCGCTTATAGACGCACTTGGTCATTTTCACAGTTCAAATGCATTCAGTTCTATCCGAAAGACTGAAAGCCCTCGATTCTATAACACTGAAGTCTCATTCTTGTATGAAGAAGCTCTCAAGTATTAATTTGTGAAATTTATCTCAACATAAATTTGCTTGACAGGTGGAAAAGGAGCAAGTGACTGCTTTTGAGGCCGCGAGTGAACTTTTTGGATGAGAAAGCATGCACAGTCAATAACCATCCAAATTAATCTGGACTTTCTGCTTTTGCCCTTTATCGACGAGCAAGCTTGGTGGCCTTGTACATATTTTTAGATATGGGCTGAGGAACCTATGTGTTCGATTGATTATTTTGCATATATAATTCAGATTATTTTTTTAAAAAGAATAGTTAATGTTAATTAAAAATTATAGCGAGAAGTTGAATTTTTTTTTTTGTTAAAAATAAAAGATAGATATTTAAGCAAATATTTGATTTCGTGTCGTGGTGCATTTTTCAAATATTTTTATTTAATTATATGGAATTTACAATGGAGATAATTATATAGAAAAAAAAATTGGGATTGTTTAATATCAAAACTATTTGAGGTTCAAGATGATGGTGCTCTATGTGCTATTAAGTTTATGTGAAAATAACGCATTGAAATAAATTTACTATATTTTTCATAATAAATACCTTTTTATTTGTAACATATTTAAAACTAATAATTTTAAATTTTTATTCCCCTAGCTTTAGAAAAAAAAAAAGAGAAGAGAATAATGTTAAATTCAGCAAATTTATGATATGCCAAATGTAGCGTTTTCAAGGCAAAGAACAGGGCCTGTCAAGATATCTCTCATTCTATTAATTAATTGGGCCAGGCCGATTATTTATTAATATTAAAATTCGATTATTTCGGCCTACAAATGGTAACCATTAGTGAAAAAATGTTGACCATGAGAAATTGGACGGTGAAGTTTGCGACCATCTCCAGCTTCACAGGAGGCAAAGGAACAGCGAGCGAGAGAGAGAGAGATCAGCAGCTTTTTAACCAAACAACGATGATGTTCATGCGAAATAGCGCTTTCAGAGCTATTGCTTCTTCTGCTATTCGGGTCCCTCAACATCATATGGAAATGGGTATCTTTCCTTTATTCTTCAATCATCACCACATTACCACCTCTACCTGTACAAATAATCCTTTTTTGCCTCAAAAAAATGGTGGGTTTGTTAGTAATACTACCAATAACATTAGCATTGATGATGCCTTGGCTTCATTCTATAGCATGGTCCGGATGAATCCTAGGCCTTCTGTTGTGGAATTTTGCAAATTCTTAGGGTCCTTTGCCAAAAGCAAACAGTATTCCACTGTTGTCTCTTTGTGCGATCAAATTGATTTGTTTGGAGTTGCCCACAATGATTATACTCTCAATATATTGATTAACTCTCTTTGTCGCTTGAACCATGCTCATTTTGCTGTCTCTGTCTTGAGTAAGATGTTCAAACTGGGTATTCAACCTGATGTTATCACATTCAATACACTCATTAATGGGCTCTGCAACGAGGAGAAGATTAAAGATGCTGCAGAGTTGTTTAATGAGATGGTGCGGAGAGGGCATGAGCCTGATGTAATTAGCTATAATACTATAATCAATGGTTTGTGCAAAACTGGCAACACAAATATGGCTGTTCACGTGTTCAAGAAGATGGAACAAAATGGGTGCAAGCCAGATGTGGTGACATATAGTACAATCATAGACAGCCTTTGCAAAGATAAGCTATTTAATGATGCCATGGACTTCTTATCTAAGATGGTGGATCGGGGCATTTCACCAAATGTTTTTACTTACAACTCCATACTCCATGGCTTCTGCAATTTAGGACAACTGAATGAAGCTACTAGATTGTTCAAAGAAATGGTTGGTAAGGATGTTATGCCAGATACAGTGACGTTCAATATTTTGGTTGATGGACTCTGCAAAGAAGGGATGGTTTTAGAAGCTCGGTGCGTCTTTGAAATGATGACCGAAAAAGGTGTTGAGCCAAATGTTTACACCTACAGTGCCTTGATGGATGGATATTGTTTACAAAACCAAATGAACGAGGCCCACAAAGTGCTTGACATCATGGTTGGCAAGGGTTGTGCACCTGATGTACATAGTTACAGCATCTTGATCAATGGATATTGCAAGAGTAGAAGGATGGATAAGGCAAAAGCATTACTTACTCAAATGTCTGAAAAAGAATTGACTCCTAATACTGTCACTTACAACACTCTTATGCATGGCATGTGCCAAGTAGGGAGACCCCGAGAAGCTCAAAAGCTTTTCAAGGAGATGTGTTCTTCTGGCCTGCTTCCAAATTTGATGACTTACTCGATTTTGCTAGATGGCTTGTGCAAACATGATGGGCATTTGGATGAGGCATTACAACTGCTCAAGGCAATGCAAGAGAGGAAAATAGAGCCTGATATCGTCCTTCATACTATTATTATTGAGGGGATGTTTATTGCTGGGAAGCTTGAAGTTGCAAAGGAACTATTTTCCAAGCTTTTTACTGATGGAATTCAACCTACTGTACAGACATACAATGTCATGATCAAGGGACTTCTTAAAGAAGGGCTGTCAAATGAAGCATACGAATTGTTTAGAAAAATGGAAGTTGATGGTTTCTTGCCGAACAGTTGCTCTTATAATGTTATCATTCAAGGATTTCTTCAAAATCAGGACTCAACAGCTGCTGTACAACTTATTGATGAAATGGTTGGTAAAAGATTCTCGGCGGATTCATCTACATTTCAGATGTTATTGGATCTGGAATCTCATGATGAAATCATAAGCCGATTTATGCGTGGAAGCTCTCAACATAGAAAAATGAAGTGAGTTTTCTTATCAAGTCCTGTTGTTGGCTGCTGTGCATATTGAGGGTCGTCAACTTTAATGACTGGTTTGCAACACCTGGTAGTGACTTTTTTGCGTCTTGTTTAGACACTAAACTCACCTCTTATTGTGTGTGATACGAATGTATCTGTGTATAATTGACATATCGTATCATGACTGGTCTTATTTTCCTCAGTGCTATAAATTTTCTAACTTATTTTAGGTATTTTAGATTTTGAATTTGTACCTAATGTTGTAACTTGTACTAATCCTAATGAAGGAATGAGTTAGAAATGTGAACCTGATGATTCTCATGATCTTGTGCAATTAGCCAAGTTTTATCGGAGCTGATTTGGATGGTGTTGTTGAAAAGGCTTGTAAACTTGCTGTAGGTAGAATAGCTCAGCTCATCTATGTAGAGAATTTAAAGATTTCGAAAACACACAGCATTAACAAAAATGGGCCTACATGATACTGTTTTGGGAATTTTTCGTCTTCTGGAGATTAGGAATGAAGAATCTAGAGTGCGTTTTTGGTTTATGTTCATCTGAGCTGCGGTAAAACCCTAATAGCACCAGTGAAACGGGAGCTACTTTCGTGCAATCAATGTCAGTCCTTCTTGTCCTGCTATACAGTTTCTGCACTACAATACATACATGTTATATTCAAATCCCTTAATTGCGTATTGTCACAAGTTCATGTTGGAGAAGTTGGGACCAAAACCCTTTAATTGCAACTGCTTTTGATTTAGAACAGTGACAGTTTTATGCTTGTGATTGGTGTTTGTAACAGGTAATATCCAGCTCGTTCTGCTCTCTTTTTCTGTCTCTTCATGTCTCACAAGTTGATGTCTCCGTTGGCAGGCCCATAGGGGGACTCAGATGTCGTAAGGCCTCACATACTTGGAAACATATCTATGCCCCCCTGCCAAGTCCAGAGGGGCATCGATTGATCTTAAAAGCTGAATGTAGTTAGTTGGAAAGAACTTTTCATTAAAATGTGGAATCTTTTTAAATCAACTGAACCCATTTGTTTAATTGAAAAATCAGTAGATTGAGAACAAGGGTAAGCCGAAGCTCTATTGATGCAAACTTCTACTGGTTAAAGATAATTTTGCTGCAGCGGAGTAAAGTACGATTAGGTGTGGTGTCTTGGAATATTCTAATCCCGAATTTACGATTTTAACTCCTCTATACTGACAATTAGAAGTTCTCGCCTCCCTGGGATGTGGGCGTGAGAGCTATATGGGGGAGTCTTGATGCCTGGCCCTACTGCTTAGTAGGATGCCTGGCCCAACTGCTTACCAGGCATCAAAATTTACTTTTTGGTAGGTGCAGAGCCAAATATTTGCACTTATAATGCTTTGATAGATGGATTGACCGAAAAAGGTGCAGGGCCAAATGTTTGCACTTATAATGCTTTGATAGATGGATACTGTTTACGAAGCCAAATGAAAGAGGCCAAAAATATGTTTGCCATCATGGTTGGCAAGGGTTGTGCACCTGATGTACATAGTTGCAGCATCTTTGATCAATGGATATTGCAAGAGTAGAAGGATGAACGATGGAAAATCTCTTCTTGCTGAAATGTCTGAAACAGAATTGACTCCTAATACTGTCACTTACAGCACTGTTATGCAAGGTCTGTGCCACGTAGGGAGACCTCAAGAAGCTCTAAAACTTTTCAAGTTGATGTGTTGTTCTAGCCTTCTTCCAGATTGATGACTTACTCAATTTTGCTAGATAGCTTCTGCAAACATGGACATTTAGATGAGGCATTACAACTGCTTAAGGAAATGCAAAAGAGGAAAATAGAACCTAATATCGTCGTTGATAATATTCTTATTCAAGGCATGTTTATTGCTGGGAAGCTTGAAGTTGCAAAGGAACTATTTTCCAAGCTTTCTATGGATGGAATATGACCTACTGTATGGACATAGAATGTCATGATCAAGGGACTTCCTAGAGAAGGGCAGTCAGATGAAGCATACAAATTGTTTCGAAAAATGAAAGACGAGGGCTTCTTGCCGGATAGTTGCTCTTATAATGTTATCATTCAAGGATTTCTTCAAAATCAGGACTCATCAACTGCTATACGACTTATTGATGAAATGGTTGGTAAAAGATTCTCGGCAGATTCATCTACATTTCAGATGTTATTAGATCTGGAATCTCGTGATGAAATCATAAGCTGATTTATGCGTGGAAGCTCTCAAGGTAGGAAAATGAAGTGAAATTTTCCTATTCAAGTGCTGTTGTAGGTTGCTGTCCCTCTTGTGAGTTATCACAATACTCAATTCTTCAACTTTAGTGAATGATCTGTAACTTTTATGGTGACTACCTCTTGTAAGTTAACTTTTATGGTGACCACCTCTTGTAAGTTATCACAGTACTCAGTTCTTGAACTTTAGTGAATGGTCTATAACATTTATGGTGACTTCCATGGATCTGTTTTTGGCAATAGAGCTCACCTTGCATTGTATGTTGACTTGAATCTATGTGTTTAAAGTACAGTGTACCATAGCCAGTCTTGTTTTCCTCTATGTGATGAATTTTCTTACTTAAAATAGGTATTTCAAGTTTTGAGTTTGCATCTAACATTGTGACCTCTACTAATCTTAACAAAGCAATGATTCAAAAAGGTGAGCTCGAGGGTTCTCTTAATCATGTTCTATTATCCAAGTTACAACAGGTTTTATTGGAGCTGATATGAATGTGTGGGTGACAAGGCTGGCAATCTTTCTGTAGAGAGAATCGGTAAGCATAGTCTCATTTATCCAGAGAATCTACAGTTTTAGAACACACACAGTGATGGTGGAGGATACCTCGGTTGCCATCATCATGAGATCCTACAGTTTTAACAGTTTTCTTGAAAAGGGTAGGACTCTAAAGCATCAGCAGCATAAGCTTAAGTTCTTTTTATGCATTTTAAGCAGTCATTTACCTAGCACTGGAATTCAGCTTTTGATTTCTAGAGTCTGCGCACACTTTAAGTCGATGGCTGCTTCTGCAGTACACTAGCAAAAAGGCCAGCGCTCTGCTTTTCATTTGTCTGGACAATATTGACGAGGTGCATTATCCCATTGCTCGATCAGGATTAAACTGCTATACTGCAGAAAATGATGTGAGCAGTTTGTGCTGGTATCATATGAGAGTGACCTTGCGGGTTTTTGATGGGTCAGGATTAAAGAAGGATTCTTGCCATTACAACATCTCGCTGTTCCTTAGATGAATGCCAAATTGCTTTCGAGCTTCTAAAGAAGAATTTTAAGCTTGAGTGCTGTCGATGTAAACATGCTCTTCACATTATTATATATTTTTATTTAATAATCCATGCATAAAGAAAAAGAAATACTGTTTTTTTTATTAATGAAATACATAAAGAACAAAAGGAAGAATTAATTATATACAAACTCGTCGTTAAATTAAAAAAAAAAAATGTTTTTTTGATAAGGTGAACAAAATATGAACCAAGTGTGATCATTTATCACAATTTTATAATCAATCATCAATGTAAAACTGGCAACACGAGCCTAAGAACCAGAGTTTTTAAACTCGGTCTGGTTTAAGGTCCGGGTTCCGGATTTTGATCTGGTCACCGGGTTGTCCGGGTCAATTTTGATTTTTTTTTAAATCAAAACGACGTCATTTTGGTAAAAAAACAAAAGTCAATGGGTTGCAACCGGATTTTTATCCGGGTCATCCCGAGTTTTGACTTTTTCTTTTTTTTAAACCCGATTTAATTCCAACCCCGGGTCGGCCGGATCCCGAGTTGACCAGCTGGACCGGATTTTAAAACTATTATTGGAACGAAAGGTTGGAAGCCAAATATTGCCATTTGAAAAAAATAAATTTAAGAAAAATTATAATTAAGATTTGAGAAAGTTTTATATAAAACTGCAATGTATATTAAATTAATCAAATATTTTGAAATTTGTAGTTAAAGTAAAGCACAGACCGTATAACATCCTTTTTAAATATTTTTAAATAAACCATTTTAGATATTTATTTTCCCAGCCTTAGTTATTTTTAAAAAAGAATAATGTTAAATATAGCAAATTTATTCAACACAAGATATGCCGAATGTAAAGATTTTTAGGCAAAGAACTGGGCTTGTCAAGCATGCTTTCATTCTGTTAATTGGGCTTGGCCCATTATTTAATAATATCAAAGTTCGATTATTTCTGCAAAAATGGTTGCCCAAGAGAGAGAAGACGGCGAAAAGTTTGCTACCATCTCCAGCTTTCAAAGGATTCAAAGGAACTGCGAGAGTGGGAGAGGGACCAGCAGCTTTTTAACCTAACAATAATGATGCTCATGCGAAATAGCGCCTTTAGAGCTATTGCTTCTTCTGCTATTTGGGTTCTTCAACAACATATGGAAATGGGTATCTTTCCTTTTCTTCCTTATTTCCCTTCTTTCTTATTCTTCCATCGTCACCACATCACTACTTCTACTTTTACAAAGAACCCTTCTTTGCCTAAAAAAAATGGTGGGTTTGCTAGTAATAGTAGCAATACCATTAGTGTTGATGATGCCTTGGCTTCATTCTATCGCATGGCCCGCATGAATCCTAGGCCTTCTATTGTGGAATTTGGCAAATTCTTAGGCTCCATTGCCAAAATGAAACAGTATTCGACTGTTGTCTATTTGTGCAATCAAATGGATTTGTTTGGAGTTACCCACACTGTTTATTCTCTAAATATATTGATTAACTGCCTTTGTCGCTTGAACCATGTTGATTTTGCTGTCTCTGTCTGGGGTAAGATGTTCAAACTGGGCATTCAACCTGATGTTATTACATTCACTACGCTAATCAATGGGGTCTGCAATGAGGGGAAGATTAAAGTGGCAGTAGAGTTGTATAATGAGATGGTACGGAGTGGGCATGAGCCCGATGTAATTAGCTATAATACTCTAATCAATGGTTTGTGCAATAGCGGCAACACAAATATGGCTGTTCACGTGTTCAAGAAGATGGAGCAAAATGGCTGTAAACCAAATGTGGTGACATATAATACAATAATAGACAGCCTTTGCAAAGATAGGCTAGTTAATGATGCCATGGACTTCTTGTCTGAAATGGTGGGCCGGGGCATTCCACCAGATGCTATTACTTACAACTCCATAGTTCATGGTTTATGCTGTTTAGGTCAATTGAATGAGGCAACAAGATTGTTCAAGAGGATGGAACAAAATGGGTGTAAGCCAGATGTGGTGACATATAATATTATTATAGACAGCCTTTACAAAGACAGGCTAGTTAATGACGCCGCGGACTTCTTATCTGAAATGGTGGATCAGGGCATTCCACCAGATGTTGTTACTTACACCACAATACTTCATGGTTTATGCTATTTAGGTCAATTGAATGAGGCAATAAGATTGTTCAAGAAGATGGAACAAAAAGGGTGTAAGCCAGACGTGGTGGCATATAATACAATAATAGACAGCCTTTGCAAAGATAGGCTAGTTAATGATGCCATGGAATTCTTATCTGAAATGGTGGATAGGGGCATTCCACCAAATGCTGTTACTTACAGCACGATACTTCATGGTTTCTGCAATTTAGGACAATTGGATGAAGCAACACAATTGTTCAAAGAAATGGTTGGCAGGAATGTTATGCCAAATACATTGACCTTCTCAATTTTGGTTGATGGACTCTGCCAAGAAGGAATGGTTTCAGAAGCTCGGTGGGTCTTTGAAACAATGACTGAAAAAGGTGTAGAGCCAAATATTTACACTTACAATGCTTTGATGAATGGGTACTGTTTACGATGCAAAATGAATGAGGCTAGAAAGGTGTTTGAAATCATGGTTGGCAAGGGTTGTGCACCCGATTTACATAGTTACAACATCTTGATCAATGGATATTGCAATAGTAGAAGGATGGATAAGGCAAAGGCATTACTTACTCAAATGTCTGTAAAAAAATTGACTCCTAATACTGTCACTTACAACACTATTATGAAAGGTTTGTGCTATGTAGGTAGACTTTTGGATGCACAAGAGCTATTCAAGAAGATGTGTTCTTCTGGCATGCTTCCAACTTTGATGACTTACTCGATTTTGCTAAACGGCTTATGCAAACATGGACATTTGGATGAGGCATTAAAACTGTTCAAGTCAATGAAAGAGAAGAAATTAGAACCTGATATTATCCTTTATACTATTCTTATTGAAGGCATGTTTATTGGTGGGAAGCTTGAAGTTGCAAAGGGACTATTTTCCAAGCTTTCTGCTGATGGAATACAACCTCCTGGACGGACATACAATGTCATGATCAAGGGACTTCTTAAAGAAGGGCTATCAGATGAAGCATACGAATTGTTTAGAAAATGGAAGATGATGAAGCATAATGTTATCATTTAAGGATTTCTTCAAAATCAGGCTCACCAACTTCTCTACCCCTTATTGATGATATGGTTGGTAAAACATTCTCGGTGGATTCGTCTACAATTCATATGTAATTGGATCTGGAATCTCATGATGAAATCATAAGCTGATTTATGTGTGGAAGCTCTCAACATAGAAAAATGAGGTGAGTTTTCTTATCAAGTGCTGTTGTAGGCTGCTGTGTCTATTGTGGGTCATCAACTTCAGTGACTGGTTTGCAACTTGTAGTGACTTTTTTTGCAACTGCTTTGCAACTTTAGTCACACCTGGTAGTGACTTTTTTGCTACTTGTTTTGACATTAATCTCACCTCTTATTGTGTGAGATACAAATGTATCTCTGTATAATTGACATATTGTATGATGACTAGTCTTATTTTCCTTAGTGCTATAAAATTTCAAACTTAATTTAGGTATTTTAGATTTTGAATTTGTACCTAATGTTGTGACTTGTACTAATCCTAATGAAGGAATGAGTTAGAAATTTGAACATGATGATTTTCATGATCTTCTGCAATTAGCCAAGTTACACCAGGTTTCATCTGAGCTGATTTGGATGGTGTTGTTGATAAGGCTGGTTATCTTGCTGTAGGTAGAGTAGCTTAGCTCATCTATGTAGAGAATTTAAAGATTTCAAAAACACACAGCATTGACAAAATGAGCCTATATGATACTGATTTAGGAATTTTTTGTCTTCTCGAAATCTTCTCGAAATTTAGAATGAAGAATCTCGAGACTAGAATTGTGGTTTATTGTCCTCTGAGCTGTGGTAAAATCCTAATTACACAGTGAAGTAGGATCTACTTTCATTCACATCAATGTCAGTCTTCCTTGTCCTGCTATCCAGTTTCTCCACTACAGTAAATACATGTTATATTCAAATCCCTTAATTGTTTATTGTCACAAATTCATGTTGGAGAAGTTAGGACCAAAACCTTTTAATTGCAACTGCTTTTGAGTTAGATCAGCGTCAGCTTTATGCTTATGATTGGTGCTTGTAACAGGTGGTAATATACAACTCTCTCTGCTCTCTTTCTCTGTCTCTTCATGTCTCTTAAAGTTGGTGTCTCCATTGGCAGGCCTGTAGTGGGGACTCGGATGTTGTAAGGCCTTGCATACTTGCAAGCATATTGATGCCCCCTGCCAAGTCCAAATGAGCGTCGATTGATCTTAAAAGCTCGGGCCAAGGGAAAACCCTATTGATGATTTTGTGGATTTGAGTGTCATTGCAAGGATATGGGAGGCTTGTAACATTCTAGCAGGGCTGTTCTTCATAATCCGGTCTGTTTGCAATTCCTGACAATCTGTCTCTTTGCATGGTACAGCTAGAATGCAATCTGGTTATGCAAACTTCTTTTTCTTGTTGGTTTTATTTCAATTTTAACCAAACATAAATTTGCATAAGAAGATCGGTGGATGTGTTGTGGACAGGCTTCTAAAGCAGGTAAAATAAAGTGCACTGTAATTTGTTTTAAACTTGCTTTTCACTACATGCAGTGTTGACTTAGTCCATTAATTGCAGTTGCTTTAAGAGTTAGATAAGTGTCCAAATGCTTATGTCTCTGGTGCTACCAACAGGTACAATACAGCTTATTCTGCTTTCTTTCTATGCCTCGCTATCTTGTGTATCTTTTGCGGAAGGCCTGAAGTATGGACTCTTTGCATACAGCCTGGCATATTCGCAACCAAAATGTATCTCCCCTGCCAAGTCCAAAGGAGCATATATCGATCCTAAAAGCTCTGGCCATGGAAAAACCTCTTGATGCAATTATGGATTCGAATACCATTGGGAGAATGGATGCTTGTGAAATCTGAGTGAGGCTGATCTTATTAGTCACTTGCTCCTTTTCCACCTGTCAAGCAGAGGCAGCAAGTGAACTTTTTGGATGAGAAAGCACGCACAATCAAGACCATCCAAGTTTATCTGGATTTTCTGCTTGTGCCCATTATCGATGAGGAAGCTTGGTGGCCTTCTACATATTTTTAGATATGGGCTGAGGAGCCTAATGTGTTTGATTATTTTGCATGTATAATTCAGATTGTGTTTTCTTAGGAGTGGAGGTGGAGTCTTAAAGCTGCTGTGCTAATTGAATGCTTTGATTAAAACTGACTTGATTGCTTAGTAAAAGCTGCTATCAACTAAGAATCGACGGATCGATTTTTTAAATAATACTATTATTGTTCCTTAATTTAGGTATTTTAGATTTTGAATTTGCACCTAATGTTGTGACATGTCCTGGTCCTAATGAAGGAATGAGTTAAAAGTGTGAACGTGGTGCCTTTTATGTTCTTGTGCTATTAGCCAAGTTACGATTTAACCCTAAATTTATGATTTTGATCATTTTAACCCCTATGTACAGACAATTGAAAGCTGGAACACCATCCGTTTCCTTTCCTGATTGTTTGCCTCCCTGGGATATGGGCGTGAGAGCTACATGTGGGAGTCTTGATGCCTGACCCTACTACTTAGCAGGCATCAAAATTTACTAGATGGTTGGCAAGTAATTATTGTAAGAGTTATTATATCATATTTATAGTATTCTATTAGTAGTTATTCACGATAAAGAAAAATAACTATAATAATCATACTACTTTATTATATTGCACAAATATTTAGTTGCTCTCTAAATCAAGATCACAAAATGCCAAATGCATGTTGCTGTGTCAGGAGTAGGGATCAATGCCAGATAACACAAGGAATCAACATTTCAAGAGAGGACAAATCCATGAATCAATTTTTTTACTACAAAAACAATATCACTTGAGCTTATATTATCATTCTTTGTTGAATGAACTGAAACCATTGTTTAAAGGGTGTGTTTGCCAAGAAAAGGCAGGGAGAGATGGAGAAAGAGAGCTCAAAAATAAATCAAATTCTGAGCATGAAAGGAGGGTTGGGAGAGGAGAGCTATGCCAAGAACTCAAAACCACAGGTAAGTTCCAACTTCTCTTTTTCCTGCTGTGTGAATCATATTCAGCACTGAGCCACGCCTGAAAAATAGCATGTAATTCTTTAGGGCCCTTAGTGTTCGTGCTTAAATCAAATAATTCAGGTCTGCAAAATTCATGTAGACACTAAGAAAATAAAATACCTTGTTCATGCACAATTCTTTGGAGTAGACCATTGTGGCTTAATTGATAAGAACCACAGCGATCCTTTCTCTTATTGTTATGTCTTTAGTTTTTCTACTCTAGCTTTAAGAATTTGGATAAAAGATGCACAATCATATGTGTGCGTGCGCATGCACAATTCTTCTAAACAGAGTCTTCTTTTTGTAGCGAGCAAATCTATCCAGTTCAGTGCCAGTACTAGAACAAGCAGTGCTTGATTTCTGCGACACCGAACTTCCTCCTTGTATCACTATAGCAGACCTTGGATGTTCTTCAGGACCCAACACTTTGTTTGCAGTTACTCAGATCACAAGCTTGATATACGAAAGGTGCTCTCAACTGGGCCAATCACCACCAGAATTTTCTATTTTCTTGAATGATCTTCCAGGAAATGATTTCAACACCGTTTTCCAGTCTTTTCTGCCAGCTTTCAAGGAGAAAATAAGGGCAGAAAACGGTTCAGATTTTGGTCCCTGTTATATTTCTGGAGTTCCAGGTTCGTTTTATGGGAGGCTTTTTCCATCGAATAGCCTGCATTTTGTGCACTCCGGAACTAGTCTTCATTGGCTCTCACAGGTTTGTCATAACCATCCAACTCTTGAGTGTTTTTTCTTCTTCATGAAATCTATCAATATTTCAACTATTGTTTGTTGATCCCATTTGATCTCTGAAAATGTTTACAGGTACCTCCTGAGTTGAATGACAAATCAAATCCACTAGTAAACAAAGGGAAAATATACATTTCAAAGACAAGTCCAGCAGCTGCTATAGAGGCATATCAGATTCAGTTTCAAAAGGATTTCTTTTCATTTCTTATGGCACGCTCGAAGGAAGTAGTTCCAGGGGGACGTATGGTCTTTACATTAAAGGCAAGAAGATTTGCAGACCCAACCGCTGATGAAAGTTGTTTGATCTGGGATTATTTAGGCCAGGCACTCCAGGATTTAGTTTTGAAGGTGCTTGTTGGGTTGCCATCCCTCTTTTTCTCCATATTTTTCATTATCAAGTTCAAATAATATATATATATATATATATATATCAGTGCACTTGGCTATTTTTCCACATTTTGAATGTTCTTTTAACTTCATTTTTTTTCTGAAAATATTTTATTTTAACTTATATGTTACTTATAGATTTTGCCGATTAGTGATTACATCTTCATAAGGTTGAGTTTGCTGATTAGTGATTTCTTTCTTTGGTTTTTTAGAGAGCCATTAATTAGTGAATTCTTAATCCAGGGGCTAATCGAAGAAGAAAAGTTAAACACCTATAATGCTCCATACCATGAACCATACGTAGAAGAAATCAAGACTGAGATAGCGAAAGAAGGATCTTTCACCCTCAATTGCCTTGAGATCATTGCCCTTCCATGGGATGCTTGTAATGGAGGAATGAAGTGTGATAGAGAAACAACAGCAAAAAACTTGGTGAGGGTCTTGAGAGCAATCAATGAGTCAATGATTCAGTCTCATTTTGGAGCAGAAGTTTTGGATCCTTTATTTCAAGGTTTGACTGATATCATCGCAGCTGATACAAAGGAAGTGGAGCATGTCACTGCTGTCGTTTATGTGACTAGAAAAGATTAGCAGCATTTGGAGTTGTCTCTTTTTCCTTTTTGATTGATGAAGTTTCCATTAAGCAATAAGTCAACGGTAACAGGGTGAATCCTGCAGCAGTGCAGCAGCTTTTGCAGAAACTGCTTAGCACAGTCTCTAGAATGACAGGATTTATCGTTGACATATGCTTTTAGTTCAAGAACAAGCAAAGATGAGATGATAACAATCTGCAGATGCAAGATTACACAGACTACACAATGGATCAACTGTTCTTCCCATCATAATCTCTCCACTTCTCAATTTGTGGTCAACCAAGATCAGAACAACTAGCCAGGAAATAAAACTGAGCATCAGCAGTAACTTTTACCAACCACTCTGCCTCCTTTCTTCCTAACATATTCCCGAAAATCTCTTTGTTAAAAACTGGCCATCAATTTATACTATAGTTGCCATGACGCACTATCATTAGTGCAAGGATACATCAAGTCACAAATTATAGCTCTTTAAATTGCTGTCATGTGGTTGGAAAGCTTCCTAGCTAAATCTCCATGAACAATCACTAAGAATGGTTAAGGATACTAAAAATCTTTTCCTTTAAGAAGATGGGAATTTTGGTACATGTCCATGTTCGTTTTTGGTCTTGTGGGTAGCAAATTCAACGGTGATAAAAGCACCTCAATGAAAAGCAGAGGAGAGGTGTACAAAAAGCATTTTAAAGCAGCTTCTCGAAAACCGAATTCAGAACTCATTTATTGGTAGGATCCAACAACAAAACTTGCGTTTTATTTTGTAACCAGATGGGATAAAAATGTTGTTGGATAGCAAATGTAGAAGCTAACTCATTGCTAAATTGGCTCTTAATGTTGAATCAATCCAAATCATGTTTGGGTTGCTGGCCACAATTGATTTGGTTTTAAAAATATATGGGGAATTTCGAATGTAAAATTGAATCGAACTAATATATATGATGAGTGTAAATAATTATATCAATATGAGATATTTGAAAAACCTAGTTTGATTTGATTTAATTCGATTTATTATAGGTAATCTTCTAATTATATGAGACATATATTTAGTGTTTATGTATGTTATTCTATTTAATTTTATAGTTTTGTCTCAAATTTTATTAGTGTCTTGAATTTTATTAGAATTGCATGAGGGAAAGATCATTTTTATCCAAATTCCTTCATAATATATTAGTTAATTGTGTTAAAATAATTAAGATTGAATATGAAAAAAAAATTAGAATTCTAAATAATCTGTATATTATGAGTACTTAGTTTTAACCTAAATACAAATAAATTATATATAGGTTAAACTGAAAGTATTATTATACCCTTAATAAATAAGATTATATAAATATTATTTAACAAATTGATCTCCCATGTTACGCACAGGATAAAGTAATTTTTTATTTTTAAATGAAAAAAAAATGTGAGCATTGTTAAATTTTTATAATTAAGAATAATTTTAATTATAAATTGAAAAGTAGATATATGCATTCAATATAATAAATCAAAAATTATATATATTAAATTTTGTTTTTCTATTATAAATTTAATCAATAACTCATTAAATTAATTAGTCATAAAAGGATTCAATTGGAAAAAAATAAATAAAATTTAATTTAATCTTATTAATTTTGTTATTCTATTACAAATTTAACCAATAAATTGGTTATAAAGAATTCAAATCAACAAAATTGAATTTAATTTTATCAAAATGAACATTAATTAAGCATCAAATAAAAAAAAACATGTATACACAGTGTTTTAGTGTTTTCCACCTTAACTTTTTTAAATGTATTGAAAATGATAAACATCACTCTTGCATTAGGTTAATTTTTCATTTGGCAAGTATTAGTATAAATTTATAATTTAATATTATTAATTACTGTCATTATTTTATGAACATTGTAATTATAATAATTAATATTAATGTAAACAAACATAAAAAAAGATACCAAATGCTTGTTGCCGGTACTAGCTAGGACAAGAGCAGCTAGCATCGTGACAAAGTCATAAGCAAAGTCGTTTTACAAAGTCATAAGCGGTTAAAGAATGTTTTTTTTTTTTTTGTTATAGTGGTGTAGTGTATTTTTTAAAAAAAATATTTTTTTGTTATAAATAAAATATATTAAAATGAATTTGTATATATCTAATTTTTATTTTGATATGATTATTTTTTATATTAGCACATCAAAATAAAAAAAATACTAAAAAAATATTATTTTTATATATTTTTTAAAAAAACTCACTTTTAAAAACAAAAATTATTGCACTATCAAACACTCATTTACTATATGATATTTTCAGGGAAGATTTTATGGTATTCAAAAAATAATTAATGATATCCTACTAGTTATTTTGAAATTTTTTTAAAAAAATAGATATGATTAGAAGAAAAAAATTCTAAACGAAGATATTTTTATTATTTTTGGTGAGTTACGAGTGTTTTTTTTTCTTGTGTCTGTTTCTTTATGAATCCAAGAAATAACTAGTAGAATATCAATAATTATACCCTGAACATCATAATTATTTTTTTTATTTTTAGTAACATGAACTATAAGGGTTTTTTTAATTTGAACCCTTAACATCGGATAAAACAGCCCTTTGCTTCGATTCGTGGGGAAGCAAGCTCATTTTTCTTGGTATGAACTCCAAGGAGTCGATCCAGCAATTAAGGAGATTTGATCCATCTCTTGACATTTTGATTTTGGATCTTCGACCACTATTTAAGAGAATTCATTCATTTAAATGCATCAAACTAATATATTAGTTGAAGAATAAATTTAATCATGGTTAATAATGTATAAACTAAAACAAAAGTGTTTTTTAATATGAATTTATTGCCTTAAAACTCGATGGCAAAATGATAACACGAATACTTTTTTAATGATATATATATATATATATGATAAATTAAATAGATAATTATATAGACTAGGTATATATATTAAACTGAAACAATCATTACATCATATGAATATTCCACTTCTTGGCTTCACTTTAATTTCCATAATGAAGCAACACGACTGGAAATTAAATCCAAATCACACCACTAAAACCATAAATATTCTATAGGATAGTGACCTCCACAAGAACATCTTTTCCCCGATCTACTCATAGAGGTTTGGATCAGGTAACCTTGGAGCTGGGATCACAACAAGAGGATTCTTCAACTTTATAACAATCCCAAACTTCTCTGAAAGATCTGGCTCCTTTCCCTCTGGTAATTCCCAGTCAAAACAGTGTAAGAGTGTGGCGAGGAAGTACATGAACATCCTCTCAGCCATGGCGATTCCAGCACAGCTTCTCCTTCCAGACCCAAATGGAAAATAGCTCAGGTCACTCCCAGAATAGTCCCACTTACTGCTACCATTCAAGAACCTCTCAGGATTAAAATCTAACGGATTTTCCCATACTGTAGGGTCCCTGTGTATAGCCCAGACGTTCACAAAAACCCTAACGCCCTTGGGGATAGTGTAGCCTCCTACTGTGCATGTTTGACTAGGGCAATGAGGGACTAGTAATGGAAGCACTGGGTGCAGCCTCAATGACTCCTTCATGATGGCATAGAGATATGGCAATTTGTTTATGTCAGATTCCTGTACCATTCTGTCCTTTCCGATCACTTCATCCAATTCTTGCTGTGCTTTTCTCATCACTTCTGGTTTCCTCATAATCTCAGCCATGGCAAACTCAACTGCGTTCGAGGATGTTTCTGTGCCACCCACGACCATATCCTTCATATGTTCATGTGTATGCAGATAAAATATTATTACTTTTTCATCAAGATAAGATAATATTAGTAATCTCAAGTAAATTTAATAATAGTTTATTTCTATCTCAAAATAATAATAGAATAATTAATGTTCTTGATGGTTTTTTTCTATCCCAAAATAATAATTAAATACTATAATCAATCGTATTCTTTCCATTGTATATTTTTGGATTTAAATAAATGTTATATGGAGTACACATCGATCACGATCTATATAGAAATTATTGTTTAAGATTAATTTAATTAAATAATTAAACAGGCTCACATAAAAACAAAGTTCAGGTTTTTATGAGAGTGACGGCCGGTACTCTTATTTTTACTTTTTTTCACGGCTGTGCGCTAGGCAGTGTTCTTAGTCAAACATGCTCCGGATGCTAAATCAATCTTGTAATTGATGGTTTAATAGTATATTTTACCTTAAACTATTAAGGTTGTAGTAGAATAAAGTTTGAATTTATTATATTTTTAAACTATTATTTACTGAGAAAATTAAGGTACGTATATCATCAAATTTATCATCAAAACTAGAATTCAAATATTTACCTTTAGTTTTAATTAAAGATATAAATATGTCATTTAATTTGAAACAATTTAATTTTTTCTTATGAATAAAAATAATTAGAATAAAATAGAAAAAAGGCAAATGAAGTTTCATTCATTAATTATTTACCCTTTAACAATTTAAATAAGTTTAAAAATAGAATTTTTTTACTCGAATTGTTAAAACGACACAAAATCTGAATTGCGTTAAGTATTTGCTTTTTCTAATTTGTTTTAATCCCTTGGATCTAAAAACATCAAATTTATTTCAAATAACATTGGTTTATAATATTTAGATTAATAATCAAAGTTCAACAATTAGTCTTAACTATGAAATTTGATGCCAAGCCTTAATTAATTTACTCAATAAATAAGTTTGAGAATATAATTAAAAAGATAAAATTGATAGTTGAAGTATTATTTTGCCATCACCCCTAGTAGTGTAGGGGTAAAAGAAGGTCATCGCACCTTTAATTGATCAATAGAAAATTAAGCCAGCAAAAACTCTCTCTCGTGCATGCATGTGAACTTCCACTTCTTATTGTCATCTCCATAGTGCCCATTTGTTTGCTAGTGCATTCCATGTATTTAGATGAGCTTTAAAAATATTGTTATTTTGAAAAATATTAAATTGAAATTCTTAGTGTTTTTTTTTAATGATTTTGATGTGTTTATATTAAAAATAAAAAATAATCTGAAAAAAATTATTTTAATATATTTTTAAATAAAAAATATTTTTAAAAAATTACCTACTGCCCTCGTACTAAATAACCAAACACACACTTATAACTCCATTGAAAAAAAATACTTAATTCAACGAAAATGTCACTTCAAACAAACTTGTATTTCTAGGTTTAGGTCATTTCAACCTCATCATTTCAATAACTGAGTATTCTTTAGGTAATTTATATGTTAATCTAAATTAAATTTCTTTCGTGCAATTTTAAGTATATGCTTCATAAGAGTTTAATACAATCTTTAATCCTAAGATTTGAATCTAAGAAATTAATAAAAAAAAATACTTTCTTGGCTCTCGTAACAATATTTTAAAATTTCAGTGTATATATATATATATATATGTGTGCTAGCATAGGTAACAGAGCCGGTTGCATAATTATGGTGATCATGAAAACTATAGACCGAAAAGAGAACATACCATGAGTAAGGCTTTGACGTGAGTCATGGTGAGTGGTGTTTTGGGATCTCCCTCGTCCTTCAATTTCAGCAAGAATCCCAAGAAGTCCTCGCACTCTATGCTTCTACTCCTGGCTGCATCCCTCGTGCCATTTTCATCAACCTTCAATCGTTTATCAATCATTTTCTCGAAGATCTGCTCGAACTTCATGGCCAGACCACGCATCTTCTTCACCACACCTTGTAGATCGAATCTAGCCAGGCTAGGGAAAAAATCCGAAACGTTGGGCTTGCTCAATAACTCAGTCATCTCAGCCACCACTCCTCTAAATTCTGCACCTAAACTAGCCCTATCTTTTCCAAGGACCGTGCCACCCCATAACATGCTGGTTACGACATTGAACACGGTTAGAAAAAGCTGATCTCCCACGTTGATCGGTGACCCTGCATGGCTATAAATGTACTTGATGGTGTTTCGAACTTCCCGGGAGCGAAGGGGGTAGAGAGAGTCCAGGGTGGCGTTGCTAAGCATCTTGGCGACGCATACTTTTCTCAGCATCCTCCATTCGGGACCATATGGGGTTGCAACTATGTTGGACCGACCGTAGTCCATTGCTCGACTCACATCAGGAATGTCACGGTTAGCGAACGTAATGTCATGATCTTTGAGAACTTCGGAGGCCAGAGAAGGGGAGGTCACAACAATACCAAGCTTGGAGCCGAGTTGAAGCTTGAATATTGGGCCGTGAGTTTGAGCTAGCTTTGCAAAATACGAATGAATATCTGGTTCAAGAGACGCAAGATTGCCGATCAATGGGAGGCCTCTCGGACCTGGTGGTAGAGAGGAGCTCCTCTTCATAGATTTGGCGTATATCCATCCATACCAAATGACTGAAAAGATGGCGGAGAGAGTAACTAGTATGGTTGCAGGCACATCCATGTTGATATCTTCAAGCAAATACGAGATGGTTCTGATCATGGTGTTAATTTTTGAGAAATATTTGGATACAAATTGTGGAGTTGAGTTTCGGAGAAGGGGAAGGGCGTGCTCTGTATGGACGGGTAATGGAGGAGGTAAATGGGAACTTGAACCAACGAATGACATTCCACCAAGAGCAATTACTAGGAGTTTTAATAGGCAAATATGGCATTGAGGTCTTGGATTTGAAAAATAATCATGAGTATGAAATTTTTTTATTGCCCACTAAAAATTTATATTACTGTTAATTTTATGTTAATTAAGATTAGTTAAGATATACGGAAGTTAATTTAGATATTTATATTAATAATAATAAAAAAAAAAAGTAAATATAGCTTATAAGATAGAAAATTTTATTTTTACTTTTCAAAAAACATTATTAAAAATAAATTATTTTTTTTAGTGTTTTTATATCATTTTATATATTGATATTAAAAATAATTTTTAAAAATAAAAAAAATATTTTAATAAATTTCTAAAAAAATATATTTTAAAACTCAATCAGAAAATAATCATTTTATTTTTAATTGAGGTGAAGGGCCCAGTTCATAGGAAACAAAATTGCATTGAAAAAACAAGCACACACAACCCGTTAAATAGTATTGTCCAAAAGAATCTTTAAAAATCCCATAAGCATGTGAATATTAATTAATGGCACTCCTTCGAGCTGAAACAAAAGTTACTGAAACTCATTTGGAAGCTTGGTTTTTTCAAAATGTATTTATGTTGATAAAACATTAAATTAATATTATTTTATTGATTTTTAATGTAATGATATTAAAAAAATAAATTAAAAAAATTATTTTAAAGTGAAAATTATTGAGGAGTGCAGCAGCTTCCGCTTTAAAATGTTTCTAAAAACTATATTTATTTACTTTGAAAAGTCATCAAATTAATTTTTTAATGTTTTTTTTATAATTTTTAAGTGATTAGGTCAAAAATAATAAAAAAGATACATCTTCAAGCAAAAAGCATTTTTTTATCACAATATCAAACACACAATAAAACTAAATTAGTTCATGGACAGGTCACGAGTTGAGTTTGTTAATTTGAGTTGATTTAGGTTTAAAATAATATCATTTTTTTTAAAAAAATAAACTAAAACAACAATCATTTGAAAAAAATATATTTAAAAAGTCAACTTGGGTTAAAAAAAAAAACCAATCAAATCCTAAATCGATCTGCTAGGTCAAGTCAGGTTTGATAATGTGTTTGTAACCTTACTTCTTTAACGGTGTATCTTATTAATTTTTATAGCTTATAATTATATAACTAATTCTTAAATTGATTTACTAGGTCAAGTCAAACATTGATATAAGTTTACTCGAGTTATTTTTTAAATTTTTTTTTTTTTTTTACCTCCGATATTTGATTCATTATAATTGAGTTTTTTAATTTATCTCGATGTAAGTTCCATGGTTTTATCACAATTTCACACTTTAGACTGCAAGTTTTATACATTAACTATTATTGATTAAGATGAATTCCAAATATCACCATCTCAATATTTTTTTAAAAAAAATATGTTGTTAAATGTATCATCATTTAAATGTTTTTAAAATATTTCAGTAAAAAAATATATTATACAATATATCACCATTTAAATATTTTAAAAGTGTTTCATCTATTACAAACTAAAATTTTAACTTCCTGATGTAGTAACATTTTTTCTACGCTGAAAAAAAAGAAAAGAAACGATCCCCTGAACAGCGCAGGCAAAAAAACAAAAAAAACCTTCTATAAACTATACTTACGAAGTGATCCCAGTTGTTTCTATTCAATATTCCTACTATCCTGGTGTCATCCATACCCGTTTTTTACAACCACAACCCAGAGCTACAGCAAAAACCATAATAACAGCAGAAACCAGCATGATTACTAGCCAAATCTACTTCGTTAGATGAGAGCTTCTGATACATAGTAATTTGATTTGGAAAGAACAAAACATTATAAGTGAAATCTTTCTGAATTAGCAGAACCCTTTTGTTCATCTGAATGAATCAGTAGATTTTCCTCCTGCAGAAAGGATGTCAAGATCAGGTTCCCCAGTACTTGCTGTTGACCCTCTGAGATGCCTTCGTGAAAACATCAAAAGTGAAATCTTTCTAAAGATTTAGCTGCTTGCATTGACTGTTGTAATGGTCTTGGGTTTACAGCGGGAGTGCAGTTTTGACCTTTGAGGCTGTGCTTTCCAAGAACTGTCGGCTTGCCGGGATCTATCTTTTCCTGGGATTCTTGCTGCGTTTACAGACTCTTCTTGTGAGGAGAAAAGGTTTATAGCTTAAGCCCGTAACTGGTAGCCACTGTTGTTAAACCCAGCCCAGAGGGATGATCAGGAGCCTGGCTGATTCACCCTCTGCCTTGACAAAAATGCAAGAAAATCAACTTGAAGTGGACTTGGTTTGTCATAGTTGACCGGTAAGAATCTAAATTGAATTTTATTTTAATTTTTAAACAGGATATTAATTTGTCTTTTTTTTCTAATTTTTTTGTTTGCTCGATTTAATTTATCTAGTCCATGATATGATACGAGTTTTACACTAATCAATCTCGAATCAGGTTTAGTGGCTGTTTGGGAACGTGGCTGCGGACGAGGTTCACCCGCAGCCACGTTAATTAACGTTTGGTAACCCAAAAAAAGTTGCTTTTGGTGGGTAGGACCCACATGAAACCGGAGTTTCATGAGAAGCAGCATCGTAGGGAAAAAAGCAGAATAGTGGAGCATGGCTCCACAGTGGAGCCATGCTCCACTGTTGCACTGTTCACTTTAGTGAACAGTGTTGTTTTTTTTTTTGTTTTTTTTTTTTTTTTTGAAAAACATGGCAGAAAGTTTAGTTTTTTTTTCCTCGAAAAACCAGTATAGTTAATTGATTTCACTCGTATTGTTCATGTGAACATGAACAATATTGTTTTTTTAAAAAATTAGTTTAAGGTGAATTAAATTTACTCGTATTGTAATCTCAATTTTATTCCTGATAATATTTTACCTAATTTTATTACACGCTCAAAAATTCATAAAAACTGTAGTTCTTGTCGAATGAATTTTGTACGTAATGAAATTGTAAATTTTTTTAAAACAATTGAGTTTTACTCGAAAAACTAGTATTTAATATTATTTAATAACACTACATAAATTAGAAGGATATCACATGATGACGTAGCATTTGTGAAATTTGATCGCAATTCCAATTATGTTATTGCCGGGTTCGACCCAGTTAAAAAAAATTCAGTTTTTATTTTTATTTTAATTGTGTTTTATTCAAAAAATTAGAAAGATATCGCTTGATGACGTAACAAAAAATTCAGTTTTTGTTGTTGCGTGCTTAAGAAACCATGAAAAATATAGTCATTGTTGGATAAATTTCGTATGTGATGACATTGCATATAGTTTAATGGAATAATAAAAAAAAATGATATCAATATTATTTATTTCATGATGTAATAATAGTAGTTAAATCTACAATATTTAAATTAAAAATATTTTTTAATTATTTTATAACCTCAATTTGAAAAGCATTTTTTTAACCAAACACATTAAACTACTTTTTGTTCAACCTCAATTTCAACCACAGTTTTAACCAAACATATATTTTTCCAACCCAACCTCAACTAAAAGTACTTTTTATAAAACAACTTTTTTAAAACCACAGCCACAACAGCAACCACAATACCAAACACGCTCTTAATAGTAATGGTGGTAGCATCTTTGCTTTTGTTTTTTTAGAGGGGATAATAAAAAATAATGGTTTTTATTTTTCAATTGAGTGAGAGACTTATAAATTAGTTTCATTAATTTAAATAAGTTTTATTAGACAATATGTTACATGGTAGGTTAGATTTTTTATCTTATATTATATTTATATTTGTTAAAATTTTAATTCGCCCTTTACTTTCATTTCATTGAATATAACTAAAAAATCATCATGAAAATATATATATAAAAAACTTCTAAATACCAATTTTAAATTTTTTTAATGTCATTTCATTGTACTAGCAAATACATGTAAAAACCAAAACACCCCAAAAACCTAATTTTAAAATTTTTGTTTTTACTATGCATGTAAAATATTCAAAGACATATTTCAACCCTAATTTTACTTAATAGCTAAATAAATAATTTTGCATGAAAAAAGTAAAATAATTATTTTACTATAGAAATCCACGTTGAAATGTGATGTGAAGTATGCACAGTAAAAACACTGACTCCAATTAGTTTTTTTTTCTAAAAACATTTCTCTAGGTTTTTTTTATCACAATAAACCATTTTTCTAATTAAACTAGTTAGCTCTACAATTTAATTTTTATTTTATTTATTTTTACAGTTTTTTCCTACTTTTCTTACAAAAAGAGAAATCTAGATCATGGTGTTTTTTTATAGTATAAATCAAACTATGATATAGTTATTGATAAATGAATTTTAATTGCTTAGAATTCAATGTCAAGTGCACTTTTATATCATATATCATTATACATTTTTGTTTTTATATTGCAACTATAACTATCATCACATATTCCGATACCTTGTATTATCTCAATTATTTTTTTTTGGCAAATTTTATTATAATTTTACCTAAATTCATAATTTCAACCATGTAAATCTCCAAATCAAGGAAATCTTCTCATATTCTAAGAAATTAAAAATAACGGTCATAAAATATCCTATACATATCCTCTACATAGCTTACACACATTCAATTAAAAAATTATCTCCACACCCATCCCCCCCCCCCCCCCCAAAAAAAAAGAAAAAGAAAAAAGAAGTGGGAGTAGTTTTATGCTTATGATTAATATTTAGTTACTTTTTTAAAGTATTTTTTTGTTTATAAATATATTAAAATAATATATTTTTTTATTTTTTAAATTTTATTTTTAATATTAATATATTAAAAAAATAAAAATAATTTAAAATAAAAAAATAATTTTATTAAAAAATATAGCCTTCTTGCAAAGACAAACGAGATCTTAGTATGAACTTAAAAATTATATTTGATAATATAATTGGATATAATTTTTTAAATTGATCATAAATATATAAAGATAGTACTATTAAAACCAACTTAGTTTTAGGATCAACTCGGGATTAGTCTCATTTAAAATAAGTTTTTTTTTTATAATTAGAAAAATTTATTTGATTTTATAATTTTTTTAAAAATAATATTGTTTTTACTTTAAAATTTTAAAAGAATATTATTTAATTAAGTCAAATCAATATAATGAACTCATAACCGAATCATGCACAAAACCGAGTTTAATAACTTTATATTTGCATAAATATGACGACCTGATTACCAGCTTACATGGTAAAATTTTGTTACGTGATGCGACAAAAAAGGAGACTGTAAGTTAAAAACTAAACTATAACTAAAAAACGGCAGCGACTTTCTCTAGTTCCATGTCACATTTTGTCATCGTAAGTTTCGCACTCTCGCCAAATTCTCTCTCCCCCACCCTGAAAATCTCCACTACCGCTTGCACTGTTCAACGCTTCTTCTTATCTCACTTTCCCACAAGTTTTCCATCACTTTCTCGGGAAAATTCTAGCTCAAGATTCTGACTTCAACATATACTTGCAGGTAAGGGGACCGACTCTCTTGCCCTTGTAGGGTTTTCTGTAAAGATCATTTCTTTTTAACGCTTTGGTTCTTTCTTGAGCTGATTTGATATTTTTTGGGCTGTTTCCTCATCTGGGTTTTGTGTCATTTTATTGGATGTGAATCATTGTGTATTGGGATATTAAATATTAATTGGGTCTTTAAAAATGAGGTCCTTGAGGTGGGTTTTGGAAAATATTATGCGGGTTTGTTGTATATTTTTTTAGCTCTCTTGGCTGTTTTTGCCTTTTGATTTGAGTTGCTGAAATTCAGTTGTCTTTTTCATTGGATCATTTTAAGGGATTGATGCTTCTACTATTGTGTTAAGACTAAGAGAAGAGTTGTTAGAGTCGAGTGGACCTAATAGGGTTTGTGTACTTCATAAGTATGATTTTTTATTTCTGGTATTCAGCTGAACATTCCACATTTACATTCTGTTTTCCTTGTTTTGTTTTGTGTTTTGTTTCCCTTTTTAAGCACGCAAATAAGAACTAATTATTGCTTATTAAATAAAGCACCAACATTTTAGCTGGTAGAAGCTATGAATAGGCCTACGTTAAGGTCATTTGATACGGTAAACTAGCTATTCCAGGTTGTTTGAATATTTTAGTTTACCTGTATCTGGGATACAGCCATTTACTTTTCATTAGTGGTAGATGTGAATGTTTTGACTTATAGACTTTGACATGATAAAACAGACACTAGTACTTATCCTAATGATAGTTTCTTTTCCAATTAGATTTTAGAAATACCAGTTGAAAGTAATAATTGATTTTTATACATTGGTTAATAGTCTCTTGTTGACTACCTTCACGCATAAGTAGATGGGTGGGCACATTTTTAACGAGTTATCCTTTTGATCTTGAAAACCATTTTTTTGGCAATCCATTCGTGTTTGTCTGCTATCATGGTTAGGTAGCAGGCAATCAGAGTTTCATCATCATAAGAGCTTGACATTCTTGCAAAAAGGAAGTTACATAAAGGAAACTGAATTCTGGTTGACTACTTGTATAATATGTGAAACAAGTTTCTTCTGTTTCACTTCTCTTGCATGTTGAACTTGTGTACGAATTGGAAACAGCATCACAGCATAAAGGTTTTGCTTTTTTCTCAATATCAGTCGGGAAATCCTTGTATGATTTTCTGTATACCTTTTCATATTAAGTGTAAAAGAAGTGAATTTCTTCTCCCTCATCCCCAAACAGTTTGCTTTAATATATTTCCAATTTCACGTGTAGAGATATGTATAAGAACCAACTACAAGAGTTGGCTCAAAGAAGCTGTTTCAACCTGCCATCCTATTCGTGTATAAGGGAAGGGCCAGATCATGCCCCTCGATTCAAATCTACTGTCAACTTCAATGGAGAGACTTTTGAAAGCCCTACTTTTTACTCCACTCTGAGGTTAGCAGAACATGCTGCAGCTGAGGTAGCTCTGAACACCCTAGCAAGCAGAGGCCCTTCTAAAGCATTAATTGCTGGAGTTCTGGTAAGCACTGGTCTATATATCTATCTTCTTCTATTGGATTAAAAAAATAGTCTTAGTTCAGTTTGAAATTACAGTGCTTAGTTATCTCTCTTTCTCACCAGCCTCAAACCCACATACAAGGGCTTTAGACCACAACACTATACCCAAAAGTTACAGTAGTCTCCAGCATTTTCTGGATTCTGATCAATGCGGCTACATTTTGTGCTCTATAATTTTGCATTTTTAGATCCATTATAGCAGTGTAGATGTTGTCAACTGGAATATGTCATGAATTGATATATCTGCATTGTTTATGTATGCTAACATTGTAAGCTTGGGTCCACCACCGACAAGCCACCACTTAGAGAGTCATGGGTCTATTTGAATTGAACTTTCACTAAATGATCATGCTGTCCCTATTTTAAAATTAACTGTCTTATTCAAAACATCAATTACTCTATAATAACCACATCTGGAGAATTTCTGGGACAATAATACTTGTAATCCATCACAGAACTGAAATAGAACACTGTAGGTTTTTTTTTTTTTTGAAAATGACTATCCGGGATTGAAATTATAATTTTTCTTCTTTTGACAATTTTGCACCCTTTATTCTTTTCTCCCAGGAACATCCTACTCATGAACACAATATCCAGTACAATTGTAAATATTAGTTATGGTAAAGAGAAGGTTAAGGTTGATATGCAGCAAGAATGAGAGAAATAAACAAAATACAGGACAAGCTATTCATGGCTTAAAGAAAATGTTTTTGGATCTTCTTTGTTTAAATTGACTTATAGCCTTCTTCATATTTGCATCTTCATAGCACATCATTCTCTAATATACTCTTTTGTTAGTTTCTGTAACTTATCCATTGTTTACCTCAAAAGTTAAACATTTTACAGTCCAGACAATATGTTTTTATGCTTTCTTCTGCTCAGGATGAAACAGGAGTCTACAAGAATTTGCTCCAGGAGACTGCTCACAGAGCTGGGTTAAAGCTTCCTGTGTACACCACAATTCGATCAGGACCTGGCCATGTTCCTGTGTTCTCGTGCAATGTTGAGCTTGCAGGAATGAGCTTTACTGGAGAATCAGCAAGAACAAAGAAACAAGCGCAGAAGAATGCAGCCATGGCTGCTTGGTCTGCTCTGAAAAGATGTACGCATTTCATCTTTCTATATAATTCCTGTTCAGATTGCTCTGACTTGGTTAGAATCTAAACATGTAGTATTTTATCTGCCTTTTTCAGTTTGTAAAAGGTAGTTTGCTCACTAGAATAAGCAGGTTGGGAACTGGGAATTAGTGCTTCTGGTTCATCTTTCTCCTCCATTTTGCTTCGAAACTAGAAATCTGAAGGCATAGATACATGCGATCTATGTCTTAGACTGTCTTGCCTAAAAAGGGAAAGTTCATGAGATGCATACACGAACATCATCAATTACTTGATTTGTGGTCCCATGTGGGATCCATTAAAACTCGCAAACTGTTCATGTACTTGGAAATTTGTGAAAAAATATGCTTTCATCTTGCAAAAAACTCCCACATTTTTGGTTCAGAATTGTATGGCTTTATTATTATATAATCTTTGCGGAACCTTCCACATGTTTTCCTTAGTTTAGAGCTATCAAGTACATGGATTTCATTTTGACATCTACAGTTTTACCACTTGTTATTCGTTGAATTATTGGCTCTATAACTTTGATAAGAACTTTACCAGTATTTTAATACGATGACCATCTGAATATTTGCATTTCTGTAGTGGTTCAGCACAGCACATCATCTTCCAATTCATCGACTTCTCCTCCAGTGGAGGCTAAAAGGATTAGTGAAGAACAAGAACAAGTTGTTATCGCTCGTGTTCTTGCATCTCTGCAACCAGCTGAGTTAAAGAACTCCAAACAAAATGATTCCCAGCGAGGCCAGGAGAGATTCTTTCCTGTCTGCAATGACTTAACCCCTCCAATACCAACTTTATATCCTGTGCAGTGCCATAGCTGGGCTTACCCTAGCTTTTCCCCGGAAATGGCCATATACCAAATGTGGCAGCAAGAAGAATTGTTTCAGCTGCAAAACCGTTTATTGGCACTTCAAATTCCATCGGTTTCTCCTGGCCCTCAAATTCTTCCATATATGCAGTCCATACTCCCCTCTGATTCAGTTCTATTTGGTCCTCTGAGGGAGCAAGAACCTGTACCTGTAGGACCCAGAATTACAATCGCCACTTCAAGACCATTGTACTTGGCTGATCATGTTGTCCCTGATCCAATCAAGGGAGAGTCCACGGTGACCATTAGTGAGATACATGAGGAGAAACCAGAAGAATCACTCCAGTGCTCTACATCAGTTATTCCAGATCCCCCTGTTGGTGGCAACTTCAATGCTGAACCAAGATCCAAGGACCCAGTTGATATGGATGACAAACAGATGAAGGTTGAACTGGAAAGAAAAGTTGAAAATGTTCAACCAGGAGACAACCAAACTAGAAAATTTGAATGGGCTTCCAGCAGCAATACAGATTCTGGATATAGACCTGCGGACTTCCAAGCACAAAACAAGCACAGTTTTCACTCTTCCCAGGCTACTCTGCAGTATCCTCCAAGAGCAAGCACGTTCAGGAGTTGTAGACCAGCTCCATCCGCAGCACCTCCTGTAATGATCAGATCTGTGAGGCCTTTACCTTCATCCACTGCACCTTCTGCACTTAACAACAATATGGGACCTCCTTCAGTGCCCAAACTGCAAGATTTGGCAGCACAAAATCCTGCTCCACCGAGAATGCGAACTGGAGGATCTCATTCATATCAGGCCAGGCCCTTGCCTCAAAGAATGAACCTTGGTGGTGTGCACCCGCGTTTCATGGCACCAGCTGTTCGAATAAGATCAGTTGTTCCTGTCTGTTCAGCTCCTCCAGCAAGGAGAATGCCAACTTCAGGTCAAGTGGTACCTGATAGAGAGAGCAAAGCTACAGCAGTACCAGAAGACGTGAAAACAGCAAGTTCAGAGCTTGGTAAGCTTCAAAAATGAGCGGGTTATAGATACCAAATAGCTCATCATTTTGCTTTTAGATTTTACTAGCTGCATGGCCCACTCGTTGCTGCGGGATAGCTGGAGAAAAACAACAGGAGGGATATTAATGGTGTCTGATGAAGCTCTTTGACGGTTTTCTGTTTTCATCACTAAGGTGGCCAAGATCCATAGGAGCACCTGTATTTTATCTATTTATTGACTGTGTTAGAAAGCAATGTTTGTAAATTGCTATTTTGTCAGGATTGTTTTTCGAAGCCTTTATATAAGAAATGAAGATGTTTTATGAAACAGATGCTTAGATCTTTTACTAGAAGTGTGATGGTGCCAGCAATGTCAATGTTTGACCCCTTTTTTCGATTGAGCAGAACGAAGCCATTGAGTGTGGAAAATGAACAACCTACAAATCAATTTAATCTCCTGAAGTCGTTGATTCAATGTGTATAGACCCCCTTTCCTCGGTCTAAAAACAGAGAGAATGAGTTGTTATTGGGTTAAAAAAATCTCAGCTCCTTGAGAAAAAAGCATATAAAAAGCCAACTGGTTGCCCGAGGCCGCCTATCCTCATCAACTCGCAGAAAATGTCAAAAGAAAGGTTAGAACATCATGCACTCAGCAGGAACCAGAGAGATGCAACAGGTGGTGAGCATTGCAGCATGACAAGTCAGATATAAGCATGTTATATGCATTTTTATGAAAGCCCATCAACATTATTACATGACTTCAAATAACTATCATGGAGTTCACCAAATCCATTCTATCATGTTGAATTTGTATTTAAAAGAACATTGTGAGAGAGAAATTCAGAACTTAATTTATCATTCCTAAATTATATTAGTAAAGTTTTATATATAGAAAAATCAATCACCTCTTCTTATAAATATCGATAAAACTCGATCGAGATAATTTTTATTCTGATGAATATCCTATAAAACGCAATATACATGAACATTTTTTCTAGATGAGATAAATCCTTTTAATTAGAAAATTGAACCCAATTATATATATATATATATATAAAATACCAACACCAATTATTATATATATTCATTTTAATTGATTAGTCTCCTTTCTATTTAGAAAAATTATACTCGATTAAATACAATTAAAAAAATGTTCAATTAATTAAATTAATAAATCAGGGGTCTTTTCGACAAAATGATGAAAATACAGGATGCAAACAAAGTTTAACCGAAAAACCCTAGTGAACAAAAATAAATAAATGCAAACACCACCTTAACCCTTGACATGACACGTGAGCCAAAAAACCCCAACTTACCCAAAAACTCCCAACTCGTTATTTAACATCCCTAAGATACCCCCGTTAATCACAGATGTCCACCAGCCACAGCGAGTACTAAAAACTCCCCAGCCTCCCTAAACAGCGAGTCTCGACTCCCAGCCTCTGTGTGAATCGCTAGTACTCCAATGTATAAAAGCCCCTTAAACCCTAAGAGCACCCTTTCTTCTTTCCTCTGGAGAACGCAGTTGTTGTAAAGAGAGGTAAGCAATTTTCCTCTTCAAAGTTCTACTTTTTCCCCATTTCTCTTCTTTTCTTTTATGATGAAAGACTCCTATATGTGTATATCTCTTGATTTTCTCATTGTTTTCTTCTCCCTCTAAATGATATCTGCTATTTTGGGTGCAGTAGAAAGGTCTGATACCAAAGCGGGTGTCTTTTGTTTCTTCTTTTGGAAGTGATTGGTGTTAAAAAGGTTGTTTTTTTATATGGGTTTTGCTTTTAACTTCGTGAAGTTGGTTCTCTTTGTTCCTTAAAGAGTTACTCTCTGTGTCTGTGTCTGTGTCTGTGTTTTTTTTAGTTTGTTGTTAGTTTGTGAATCATTGAATGCTTGTTTTGATAAGTGAAAATTAGTAAAGTGCGGCTTTTTTGGGAGTTTTAGGTGGTTGGAATGAAGTGGGATGGTTAAGTTAGTAGCTTAAAGTAATGGGATGGTGTTTGATTTTGCAGGGTTTTCAGAGGTATTGAAAGATGCTTTTGCTATTCGAGACGCCAGGGGGCTTTGCCCTTTTTAAAGTCTTGGATGAAGGAAAGCTATCTAAAGTTGAGGTAATCATTTTTTGTAACTCTGTTTCTGTTTGTTGTTTGGTTTTTGAGAAAAGTGAGGATAATAGAGTTATGTTCGTCATGGTTGTTTATGTGTTATTCGTTTTGGAGTGGTGAATGTATGTATCTCTGTTATACATACTGAGGTCAATTCAAGTTTTTCTTTTCTTGTCTGTGAAATAACTGAAGGCTAGAGCAATTATGGTTCAGTGTACGGTTTTCTCTAGTTTATTTTTCTGCACAAATAGTGCAATATTACTTCTTCTTTTTTTGTGCCAAAGTTAATTGTGCATTTATGTCTCTTGCTACAGGATTTGGGGAAGGAGTTTTCAAGCCCAGACTCGGCAAGAAAGGTACTTAATCTCATGTAGTTTAGAAAGAGGATAGCCAGCCCAGGATTCATTTTATATTTTTGCTGAAAATTTTATTTTCTATACATCTAATGTGCAATCTCAATTAATTTACTGTTTGTATTGCTATTTGAGTATTCTGAATTCTACATTACCTCTTTGGTTGATTAAAAATATGTTTGATTACAGAACCTGCTTCTACTTTTTTTTAATTGACGCCCAACATCTTCAAATGTACTTTTCTATTTTACATAGCATATAATATCTACAAGCTCTAAGGGTACCTGGTTTCTCCTTTTAAATTGGTTGCCATGCCTGCTATAGGAAATTTTTCCTTCTGTAATGTGCTTGTATTGAGCTCGAATTTAACTGTTACTTGGTACAAACACCAGGTGGTGAAGTTGAAAGCTTTTTCAAAGTTTGAGAACACAGCTGAGGCTTTGGAAGCTGCTACCAAAATAATTGAAAGCTCAACCAGCAAAGGTCTTCGGAAATTCTTGCGTGCTAACTGTGATGGTGAAACATTAGGTGTAGCTGATTCAAAGCTTGGAAATGCAATAAAGGATAAACTGGTCTGCCCATATTTCTAGAGATTTATTTTCACAGTCATCTTCAATTTTAAGTCTCACCTTGTCTAAGTCAGCAATTGTCACATTGCAGAAAATAGAATGTGTTCACAACAATGGTGTCATGGAATTGATGAGGGGTGTTAGGAGTCAGTTGACAGAACTCATATCTGGTTTAGCTACTCAAGATTTGGCACCAATGAGCTTGGGTTTGTCTCACAGTCTATCCAGATACAAACTGAAGTTCAGCCCTGATAAGGTATTTATTTTACATTGATGTGTCTTATTTTCTGTGGTTCAATCATCACTGTATCTATAATCATGTTCCATCATTGCTTGTTGATATGTATGTATAAATGTAAGCTAACATGTTTATGGCATGTATCCTTGTGCTTTTCAATCAATGTCATTTCTGCCTTTGTCTTCATTGGTCATTTATTGAAGAATATTTTTCTTTGGTTGCTTTCTAAGACAGACCATTAGATTGGCAGAAGTTTGTGCTGCACTATAATTATCTCGCTTTTATTTTTGCTGAGCTATATGTATCTGGAATTTGAGTTTTGCCATTTCTTTGTAGAGCATCTGTATTTCTTTGGGGTGCTGTAATCATAATGCTCACTGCTCTGTTTTAGGTTGACACAATGATCATTCAAGCCATTGGTTTACTCGACGATCTTGATAAGGAGCTGAACACATATGCAATGAGGGTTCGAGAATGGTATGGTTGGCATTTTCCTGAGCTTGCCAAGATCATACAGGACAACATCCTTTATGCCAAAGCAGTGAAACTAATGGGTTGCCGTGATAATGCTGCAAAGCTTGATTTCTCTGAGGTAGAATCCAGTCTTTTGTTTATTGCAATAAACTGTGTTTCCTCCTCCCTCCCTCCCTCTGTGTGTGTGTGTGTGTGTGGTTAATGGGGTTATCATGAAATCAGTGATGCCACCCGCTTACATTATATTCTCTAATGCTATCCTGTCTTGATCCATGTTGATACTGCTACTGGCTCTGTCTTTACCTAATTCTTGACCCTGAATGTGTTATCAAATATCCTTTAGTGAGCAATCCTCTCTAAGATGAATGTTCAATATCCCTCCTTACTGTCAAACAGCATGTTGGATCACGAGGCCACTCTTGATTATATTATTTTCCTATTGTAGGATAAGATGGTCTCTTGAATGTTTCATTAATCTCTTTCTTAAAATTTCACAGATACTGCCAGAAGAAGTTGAAGCAGAACTGAAGGAGGCAGCTATGATATCAATGGGAAGTGATGTTAGTGATGTTGACTTGATGAATATCAAAGAACTATGTGACCAGGTTTTATCTTTAGCTGAATATAGAGCTCAACTGTATGATTATTTAAAAAGCAGGATGAATACCATTGCACCAAACTTGACTGCTCTTGTTGGAGAACTTGTTGGAGCTCGGCTTATTGCCCACGGGGGTAGCTTGTTGAATCTTGCAAAGCAGCCTGGTAGCACTATACAGATTCTTGGGGCAGAAAAGGCTCTCTTCAGAGCTCTGAAAACAAAGCATGCTACTCCAAAATATGGGCTTCTTTACCATGCATCCTTGGTTGGTCAGGCTCCCCCTAAGCTGAAGGGTAAAATTTCCAGGTCACTAGCTGCAAAATCTGCACTTGCAATCCGATATGATGCTCTTGGAGATGCCCAAGATGACTCTATGGGACTGGAGAACCGGCTAAAGGTATGTTATGGAAGTTTTCATGTTAGAGACAACAATAACCTGTTCCTTTTGTCAACTTTTATTGCCGGGGGATTTCTTAGACACTGTAATTTGTAGCTTGAAGCACGATTAAGGAATCTCGAAGGAAAAGAATTGGGTCGCTCTGCTGGGTCTGCTAAGGGCAAACCAAAGATAGAAGCTTATGACAAGGATAGGAAGAAGGGAGCTGGAGGATTGATAACTCCTGCCAAGGTCCACCTCTTGTTTTGAGTATGATTGTTAGTTTTTCTTTCTTCTTGTAGTTAACCTCCTTTAATGCCCTTTTCTTTGTGCAGACATATAATCCTTCTGCAGATGCTGTTCTTGGCCAAACACCAGATTCAACTGCTAGGAAGTTCGAAGTAGAACCAGCAAAGGAGGCTCCAGCTAGTGGAGAAGAGAAAAAAGAGAAGAAAAAGAAGAAGAGAGCTGAAGAAGAAACAACTGTGCCAGGTGACAGAAATGGAACTGCCGAACAGGATGGCGAAGGGGAAGCTAAGAAAGAAAAGAAGAAAAAGAAGAAACATCAAGCTGAGAATGATGGTGTTCAAAACGAAGCTGAAAATGTTGAGGAGGGAGGCAAGAAGAAAAAGAAGCAGAAACATTCCGAAGCCGAACAGGATGAGGAATCTGAAATGCCAAGCAAGAAAAAAGAGAAAAAGAAGAAGAAGAAGAGTGGGGATTGAGAAAATCCAGAAAGTTGAGGATGACTCCGCAATTTTGGAGGAGAGAGACGAGTGAGGGTTGAGAAAACTCAGAAAATTGAGGAAACGTGCTGCTCCGCAATTTTGGAGGAGAAATTAGGGTGCAGCTCCTTATTTCTATATGTAAAATTATCTTTTTTCCTGTCTAATTGTTTTTCATTTTGTTTTTTGACTTGTTTCCAATGTATTTTTCTATTTCTCATGGACATGATAGTGAGCAGTTGTCAGAATCAGACACTTCGTGCAAAATTATATTTGGAAAACTATGGATTGCGTCTCTTGCTAGTTGCTATTAGGATTTAGGATAAATGAAAAGACTGACAATACTGCAAACAGGCAATCTATTCTTATTAAGGGCAAGAGGTGACAAGAAAGCATTGCCCCCGCCATTGCTGTTCAATTTTCATATCTGGTCAAGGTACTTCTGATCCGGCAGATATTCCGGGAGAGGGGAATAAAAGCAATAGATGGCCAAAAAAACAGGTTGAAAAGCATCATTTTAGCCAAGTAAATCTCTCGACAAGGGATGAAGAAAATCGAAGCTGGACTCATAATTGATAGGGTCGTAAAGGAAGCCTACACATTTGACAAAGGCTGAGGTCCCACTGGATGTTTGTTTATCGAGTATAATATGGATGAGCTAAACCTGTCTGTGAATGAATAATTTAAACATTTGATGGAATATATATATATATATATATATATTATGTTGGCTGTGGAGTTCATAGTAAGACTTGGTTGGCTAGAATCATTTTTTATACTTTAATGATGGTTTTGGATCCCTTCTAGGTCGATCCAAAAAAAATCTTTTCCAAGTCTAAGCGTGGTTTATGATGCTCTCTTGGATCCTTGTAGCATCTAGGAAAATTTGGTTTCTTCAGAAGAAAAACACCCTTACAATTTTTATTCATAAATGGAGCATTGATTTCAAAGGGAAGTAATGAGCTGGGAAGGAGAGTGACATTAGAAATGTCTTTGAAAATGTCTTGGGAACTCAAATAATTAACCCTTTTTTTCCCACCAGTTTAAGAAGAATCAGATTTAGGAGAATATCCCCTGGAAAAAAAAAAAAACCTTTCAAACACTTAGCCAACACTCTAGCTATTTTAATGGTTAATAAAATATATGAGAGATTCCTTTTTATTTATCTGTTATTTTTAAAAAAATTATAGTTTACAGTCAACATAAAATTTTAAATTAGATGAAATAATTAAATTATCCTCATATATAATACCCATTTAGAAATTAAATATGTTATTGCAGTCCACCTAACTAAATATATTAAAATTATGCTTTTAATATGGTGATGCGTTATAATACTAAATATAATCTTATTCTGTGTTTTTTTTTTTTGAGTTAAATTCAAAATTCATAATATTTTTTTATTAGTAACATAACATTTACCCCTGCAAAAGAACAAATTTCTAAACAAATTCACCCATCTAAAACAAATTAAAAAAAAAAATTCCCTAAGAAATTAAAAAAGAAAAGAAAGATGTAGAAGCAAAACATGCCCCCAAGGAATGAAAAAAAAAAGGAAAAAAATATAATATGAGGGAGAGGGAGATTGTTGTGGATTTGACTTGGAACAAAACAGGAAGTGATGAGCTACTGTTTTGTTTGGTTTGATTGATTCTCTTTATTTCTCTTCTTTTCTTGTCTGAAACAAAGACCCCAACCAAAAAGAAAACAAAGGAAGAAAGACCCCAAAAGAGACCAAAAAACCATTCCTTACCACCGCTTCCACCACCACCAACAAAAACAAAACTTTTTTCAATATTGTACTCCTTGTATTCTCTCTGTCCCTTCTCTCTTTTCACTCAGATTCAATCAAAGTAAGTATCTTTCTCAATTGACATCACTTTCTTTAACCAGCCACTTCCCTTTCAGATCAGTTTTTCGCTTCTGTTTTGTCTTCAAAGCTAAATATCTTGTCTTTCTCAATCCACTGCCCTCTTTTTCTTTCTTTTTCTCCACTTGGGCTCAGATCATTTTTGACTTGGCTTTCTAGTTAATGAATCTTCAAAGGGCCTAAATTTTGAAGATTAGGTTTCCTCTGACTTGTTTTTATTTATATACCTGCTCTAGGGTTCTAAGGGTGAGCTCGTTTGAACTGTAAAGTTTCTATCTCCCGATCTTTTTTTTTCTCCTGTTTTTTACTTTTAATTCTGATGTTTTTGTCAATCTTGAGAATTATGAATCTGGGTTGAGGATTTTCTTGATTTTGGAATGGGAGTTGGCCAGTTGAGCTAGTTTGACCTGTGAATTTTAAACTCTGTTGGATCATGTAGTAGATAGGAGTTAGTGCAAATTTGTTATTTTCTTGGATTGTTTTAATGCTTAGTGGTTAATTTATTGATTTGCAGTGGTTGTTTGCTGATTCTTGGGAAACCCAGATAGACCATGTTGAGAAATGAGATGTAGGTTTAAGACATGGGGTGTGTTCTTGGGAGAGAGGTATCTTCGGGCATAGTTTCAGAGTCTAAAGAGGTTAAGAACTCAAGAGTTGAATCCAAGAGGAAAGTAGAAGATGTTTCAGTGACAAAGACCGATACTACTAGCAGTGTTGTTGAGATTCAAAATGAGGAAACTCAGGAGGAGAAAGTTGATGGGGATAAAAAACCTAGGGGAGAGAGGAGGAGGTCAAGGCCAAACTATAAGCCGAGTAACCTGCCCGGACAAATGCGTGGTGATCAGGTTGCAGCTGGGTGGCCACCCTGGCTGTCGGCAGTCTGTGGAGAGGCACTAAATGGATGGATTCCAAGGAGGGCAGACACATTTGAGAAGATTGACAAGGTGAGGTATTATTTCAGAATTCAAGATTCAGTGGTTGTGTTGTTTCTGAAACTAACAGTGAAATAGTGGTTAGTTGGGTAGAGAAGTCCTATCTTGAATGCCTGCCACAGAAGATGTAGCTGTTATCTCATTATAAGTAATATCATACTAATGGTAAGTTTTAGTTCAAATTCAAACAAAAAAAAAAGTGGTTAGAGGCATTTGAGATAGGGGGTTCGCCCTATATAACATGGTCATTTTTTTTTCCAATTTGTTAATGTTTACCCAAGTTAATTGTCTTGTTCAAATTGTTGCCTCCATCCTTGATTGTAGATTGGATCAGGTACATATAGTAATGTGTACAAAGCTAGAGATCTATTGACAGGGAAAGTTGTTGCCCTTAAAAAGGTTCGTTTTGATAATTTGGAACCAGAGAGTGTGAAGTTTATGGCGAGAGAAATCATCATTTTGCGAAGATTGAATCATCCTAATGTTGTAAAGTTGGAAGGTTTAGTTACTTCCAGGATGTCATGTAGTTTGTACCTGGTATTTGAGTACATGGAGCATGATTTAGCTGGACTTGCTGCCAGCCCTGCAGTAAAATTTACAGAGGCTCAGGTTAGCCCAATTCTGTCTTGAATCAATAGTAGAGTGGATATCCTCAGAGCTATTATTGAAGTTGGTTTTTTATTAAACATTTGCCAATGTTCGCACCCCAGGTTAAATGTTACATGCATCAACTATTATCTGGACTTGAGCATTGTCACAAACGCGGTGTGCTTCATCGTGACATTAAAGGATCAAATCTTTTGATTGACAATGAAGGAATACTTAGGATTGCTGATTTTGGATTGGCGTCTTTCTTTGATCCTAATAACAAGCATCCAATGACAAGCCGGGTTGTTACTCTGTGGTATCGGCCTCCTGAGCTTCTTCTTGGGGCTACTGACTATGGTGTTAGCATTGACCTGTGGAGTGCAGGCTGTATATTGGCTGAGTTACTGGCTGGGAAGCCCATTATGCCTGGTCGTACAGAGGTAACTATTATCTTGTTGCAGTTGAAATTTCATTTGTCCAGCCTTTTGATACATGTACAGAAGATGATTTTCCTTGAGTCAATTTAGTTCCCAAAACTTGATGCTAAACTGCACCTATGTAATGGTGTAGGACATGCATGGATACAATGCTAGGGCTTACATTAAAGCTTAAGATCTTTTGGCTTTGGCAGTGAAAGGTTAACATAAATGAGCTATTGATTAATACATGTATACGATTTTGTAGATTATGGAACACAGAATCAGTGACAAAAATTAGCAAAGAATGTGAATATGAGTTTGATAAATGAATAGTTGAATTTTTTGATATGTTACACCTTGGCAGTGGTTGCGGTTTTCTGCTTGAGTCTTAGCTAGTTTTCCATGAGAATGGTGCATCTTGGTATATTGTGCTTTTGTTTGTGTGTGCGCAAAATTGCAAATTATTCAAATGCAATATTACACTTGAATGAATGTGCTGCTCTCAATTCTGAACACAAGTGTTTCTTTGATGATCTAGGTAGAGCAACTACATAAGATATATAAGCTATGTGGTTCGCCATCAGATGAATACTGGAAAAAATCGAGGTTGCCAAATGCAACTTTGTTTAAGCCTCGAGAGCCTTACAAAAGATGCATAAGAGAGACATTTAAAGATTTTCCACCATCATCACTTCCCCTCATCGAAACTCTTCTTGCAATTGATCCAGTGGAACGTCAGACAGCCACAGCTGCCCTAAAGAGTGAAGTAAGTTATGACATTTTCAATAGTTTTGTTGTCTTTTGGAGTCTTCAACTTTTGCCGCATCTCCATACTTGTGTTATGGTAAGCCTTTTCTTTCTGTCAACTCCTGTCAAACCAGTGTCTTCTTCGAGGGGTCCAAAAAAATGATAGTTGTTTGCTTTGCTCTGCTCCCTGAATTCTGGATGAAATTAAAATAAACATGAAAGTAGATCTTGGATTCCCATATGATCTTAAATTTTCTTGTTGCTGATAAAAACCCCGGATTACCACTGTGTTTATATAACCTCAAATAAACTGGAATTTGAAAAGGGGGGGGGGGGGGGGAACCAAGTACTAGTCTGGTTGGTTTGCTTGCTGTATGTACTTTAAATAACCCTGCTACTGAATTTTATAGTGATCCAGTAACTAGCTAACCTTAATGGCTCAGAGACTGTATAAAATTCTTAAGTGGATTTCTTTTAACTTGAGCACAATCATTTCTTGTAAATCAGAAATAGATTGTCATGTGCCCTCAAAATTAAAGGAGGAAAGGAAACCAGAATGGAGAGTTTTTTTTTTTTACCAAAAAACAGTTCACAGTAGTTAAATTAAAAAAAAAAATTGAAGTTTGGGGACTCATTTCAGTTTGACTGAAAGTTCAAGGTGGAATTGGTTAATTTAACCAATATTTTATTCTAGTTATGAAGATGTAGTGTTTTGCTCTCTGCTTTACACTTGATGATAAAAATTGAATAAGCAGATTTTGATCATTAGGAACAATAATAAAATTAATCAGCAGATTACGACCATTAGGTAATCAATTACACTGCATGCTTTTTTTCCCCTGGAAAACCAAGTTGATTCAGTGATGGCTTCTGCCTCAATGGATCTAAACCTGATCTTGGCATTTGCTAGCATCATTGACTTTGAAATTTTATGGTTAGTTTGACATTAAAGCATTGGTTATATCCCTCAAAAATTTAATACTCTATTTTATTTCTTTTGGAATTAAAAACTGGTGTAACTTATAAAAACAGAGGCGTTCCTCATAATGATATCAAATTATGTGAAATATTTTTGTATATCATGCTTAATCATTCCATTCATTACTGTAACTTTTATTATGCAGTTCTTCACAACAGAACCTTATGCTTGTGAACCTTCTAGTCTCCCAAAATATCCCCCAAGTAAGGAGATGGATGCTAAACGACGAGATGATGAAGCTCGAAGGTGCCCCATTAGATATGCTTTTGTTATTGTTTTTGTGCAAAATCTTGGTAAAAATTAACCTGTCGCTCTCTCTCCCTCCTTCCCAGCATGCACAGCCTTGTTTATAAGTAGATGGGTGGGTGGCTAAGATGTGCATGTACACACAAACACAACCTTTGAATGTTAATATTTTATCTGAACCAGCTATGATCTGCTTATATGATTGTGTTTTTCTCCTAGTATTTGGTAAAATGATTTCTGCAGACAGTACAAAGCTAAAACATCATTATGATTCAAGGCAAGTTTTTCTTCGACAGGTTTGAGAGACACTGTATATGGAATGGAGTAAAACATCTACAAAACTATCAAGTCAGAATAAACTAGAGTTAGCACAAAGGAATAAAAGAAAGCAAATAAACTCAATAAAGTCTGCTTTGATTGTTGTCATTCTGTTCTTTTTGTGCTTTCTTCTATATCCACCCATGGAAGTTGCCTGCAATTTTAATATGATCAATATGCAACCATTCTACTTTTCCCTCATCTGTTTTGTTTTACATCACAGATGTTCTTTAAACATGTCCTTTTCTCTTTCATATATGGTGTACCAAGTGTCTGTTATCTCTTCTTCTCTCTCTAGAGAAAGTCATTTTTGTTTGATTGTGTAGACTAAGAGCTGCCAGCAAAGCCCAAGGTGATGCTGGAAAGAAAACGCGAACACGTGAACGTCATGCTAGGGCAATGCCAGCTCCTGATGCCAATGCAGAGCTCCAGTCCAATATTGATGTATGTCTGATAATTTACCCGCATGAACTATTGTTGCTGTTTAGTTTCTGGTGCTTTCATTTACAAATGCTTAAACATTCATGCCATAGGATTATAGTTTCTATGCGAAGAACTGACCAAATAAATGGAATAGCATGTGGGGAATGTGTGGAAAGACTGTTACTTTTCCACCCTTTTCATAGCAGCAGATTTGACCAAAAAAAATTCCCATTCGCCAATGCCACTTGTGACTTGTGAGTTTTATTCATTTTATCCGGACCGGATGTTTAATTTTCAAGAGCTTCATTTTGTTCCTTTTGCTACTTTCAATGTGTTTGAGATTGCCTGGCAAGGGAGCATCCTCCTTTTGTGCCGCTTTTAACACTCTGTTTGGATGGATTGGGTACAATCCTTTCTAATTGGAAGGATTGAAAAATGTGATGATAGAAGAGATGGATCCTTCCATTCATTTTTGGAGTACATATCCATCTTGCCAAACAAGGTATAAACACCTGTTGTCTCCCTCCGCCCTTCGTTCCACCATAACAAAGAGTAGAGGAGTTTCTAATACCAAGTATATGAGAAATCTATGTTTTCATAATCATCACAATAACCCGAGAGAATTTTCAGTAAACCGATGACTTAATTTGCCTTTTAGTTCTTTTAATTGTTAATCATGCTGTTTCTTTCTACAACAGAGAAGGCGCCTAATTAACCATGCAAATGCAAAAAGCAAGAGTGAAAAGTTTCCCCCACCACATCAGGATGGAGCTCTTGGTTATACTTTAGGATCTTCTCACCACATTGATCCTGCGCTTGTTCCTCCTGATGTGCCATTTAGTACTACCTCATTCACATACTCAAAGGAGCCAATACAAACTTGGTCTGGCCCGTTGGTTGACCCTGCTGGTGTCGGTGCTCCGAGGCGAAAGAAGAAGAATACAGGTGATGCACGAGGATCGTCAAATCTGCCAACTGGAAAAGATAAAAGCAGAGATACTCAGTTAAAAGGAAAAAAGAGCATGGCTTAAAACATTGTTGCATGCATGGATACCAGATTTGTTAACTGGTGATTTCCCATACAAGAGTCACACTGCAATCTGTGTACTAAAACAACTTGATTCTTCACACACACAAGAACATATTTACTTGGTTAAAAATGTTTCGAGAGCTGAAATCAGATTTTCTATTCTCTTTTTCCCATTTTAGATTTCTTCATTCCATAGAAGAAAAATTTCTGCCCTCTTTGGGGATGGTGAGAAACTTCCATTGATGTGTACATGTTTATTATTCTTCCTTTCCATTAGAATTTTCTTGTTGAAAACTAAGTTATGTTCAGATTAGTAAAAGATGCCAATAATTCTTTAAGAGTTCCAGGAAGCCTGAGTTCTTTATTCCTTTGGATCAGTCACATGTCTAGATTTCCTTTCTGAAGTCAAGGAGAGTGATTAGCGCGAAGTTTGTAAACTGCTGTAATAATAAAAGCACTGGACATGATCAATATTCAATGGTCAAACATAGGGCAAGGAATGCAAACTTTTGTCATGTTCATCGTAGCAATTTCTCTCGAATGATTCCGGCCCAAACAGAATCTTACGGCATAGCTTGGTTAATATTTTGGTGACATTATCTTCTTCCTTCTCTCTCTCTCTACTTTTATGGCGTGAAGGTGAAAGGTTGCTGTGGCATTTTGATTGCTGATGAAAACCATTTCCAAGGCCCGGATCAAATGATGTTATTTTATATTTATTTTTTAAAAAAAGTTAAATGTCATTTTAAAAAATAATAATTAAAAAGGCAAACCAAATCGTTGGTTGATTCGATGATCCTCAAGTTTAACCAAGTTAATTTTCACTTAGTTTTTTAAAGCTTAGTCTATATTGAATTAACTCCGTTTAAAAAGAAATCTAAGAAACCAAACGACCTCTAAACATTAAAAAATAAGCACCCAACACTTTTCGAGTTTTCTCTCTTCCATGTTTCGTAAACATACTCTTTCAATGGTTCCTGAAGCTCTCCTCGAGCTCAACACAAACTTGGTTTTAAAAGAGGAATCACCATTGAAAGCTTTATGATTCTTGTTTTATATTATTTTACATGTATCATCAAGGAAAGCCATTGAACTTGAACCTTAACCTTGAACAAAACACTAGTCTATGTCTGCGTTGTGTTGAATTAGAACCGGTTTAAGCTAAGAGCTTTGAAAAATGATTCAAGACCACACTTAACAAAAAATCTCAAGAATAAATAATATATATTTATCAATTATATTTTATAAAATGAAAATTATCTCAACTTAATAAAAAGCTTCAAGTACAAAATAAATATTACTCAAGACCCCATTTGTCAAAAATATATAAAAAATAAAAAAAAATATTTCTTAAATATTTTAAGAGAGATCATTTTACCCACTGTGTCAAACTTAATTTAATTTTTAAAAAAAAAGTTGTCAATAATTGAGTTGTTAAATACTATGATCAAAGAGGCTTGTACTAAGCTGTTAAATAAGTTCTAATATTGATTTCACAACATTTTCTTACAATAAAATTTTATAATATCATAGGATGATTTGTTGCATGATCGGATCCACCATGCTAAGTTCAAGCATTTGGTGAGTTAAGACAGTTTCTTTTTGCACAAGTGGTGGACTACGCACTATCTATTTTCTGGTTCACTTGGACCTCTCAATGATCATTGGTGATACGTTTTATAAATGTTCGGATGTTCATTCTGTTGGTGTGGCACGCTAATGGAGAATATACAGTCAATGGAGTTCAGACATGGAAGGCAGCTTGTTCTTTCAGCTTTAATACCTTTGGTTAAACGTTGTCTTATGGAAATGTGGGAGGCCTGGCTGGAAAATGTCTTGCATCCATTATTTATCCATGCACAGCAAGCTCTTACCTTTTCTTGGTCCAGTCTCTTGAATGAGGGTAAAGCCAAGGTCCCAGATTTCCTTGGCATCCTTGCTGGGGCAGACTTGTGAGATGAAGTAATGGAAGAAAAACGGCTTCGAGACCTAACTCAGTACTGAGATGTGCCTGCTTCTCTCTACAGTAGCTTCACCTGGACTAAATAACGGGCTTCGTTCATTAGAACAATCTGCCAATGCTAGCTAGCTGTATGGACGCGTATTCTCTAAAGGAATTGGTGCATTTGCATCAAACTCTATGGTCAAGTATGTGCACATAAGAATAGGCTTATGTTGATTTTTTGAAATGCTCTTTGTTGTATTTTTATTTTCTTCCCCAAGCCCTACTTGTTCTTCCAATTTACAGTTTTCTTTTGAAGCAGAACAGCTTGGCTGTTCTGGCATTTCTGATTTGTTTAGAAGCTTTCACATGGACAGATGGTGAAGCAGTGACAACAGTTTCATCCTTCTGTGCTAGTGTGATTCTTGTAGCAATCTTAAGAGTTTATTTCTAAAGATCTGTTCTCTGCAATTATAAAAGGCTTGGCGCTCGAGTCAAATGCTGTTATCAGTGCCGATCTAGTTGGTCTCTGTTGAGAAATATTCATATATCTCTTTGATAGAGATCCAGCTCCAAGGCAGGCAACTTTTTATGCCTCATGTTCTTTACGGTTAAAATATGTCTTAGTTTCATCCTCCTATCTATTGCTTCAGCTGGAGCTTTGAGCAATAATTATAATTTGCATTCTTGGTGCTTCGTGTTGTCACAGTTGATTCAGCTGTAGATGCTCCAGAAACCGGAATTGATGAGGGGGGTACTATAAGATTGGCAGCCACCGGGATGGGGTCCGGCACCACCAGGTTTTTTCGGTGGCTTTTGTGACATTGTAACTTCTTAGTATGTTGCAAAAAAACTTTATTTCCAGGAAATGCCAGACTGCTTTAAGCCCTGAAATCATAGCTAGGGAAAGTTCTGGTTTACGGTTAGGAGAGTTCATCCGAGTTAATTTAAGTTAATTTAATTTTTATTTTATAAAAAAATAAAATGCATTATTTAAAAAAATTGAAAAGAAAAGAGTCAACGGGTATTGATTGGGTTTTTCCATGCTAACTAGTTACAAATTAACCCAGGTTTTTTATTGGATCACACTGGATCAGTTGTCCCTTTATTTTTATTGAAACTCGGCTCAAAGTAGGTCTTGAGTCGTACGGATCACGAGTCAACCCGAGTCGGGTTGGGTTACAAAAAAAATGCTTAAAATGCTGGTTTTAACTTCTTTTTTTTTTTCCTTCTCTAATTAATTGTTATGTGCTTTGCAGCCTGAGCTTCTTGTGCTGTTGCTGGCTAGCACAAGACTGCTTTGGAGGTCCATTCGGTCCACCTGGACCACCCGAACCATTTGGTCCATGACTAGCTGCACCAAATGTTTGGTCTACCATCACTGTTTGTACTTTGTAGGGCTTTCTTTCCAATTCTTCAGCCCTTTTTCATAGGGAATTCTTATATTTCGATCTTGCTAGCATCTTTCTGATATCCCCATCCATGTCCGCTACAGTCTTGCAGTAATATCTGTTTCTTCTCAAAGTTGTGAGCATGCTATATTGTTGAAAGCTCAGTCGTTAGTGCAGATATGGTAGCCATTGATTTAGCAAACTAACACTTCAAATGTTTCTGTGTTTCATCCTTCTCGAGAGACGAGAGAGAGAGAGAAGAAGAAATTGCATGCCCGATGTTTCATTGATCAATCAACCACAGGGTGCTTCAATCTTACTGATCAGAAGAGTAAGCGGGGAAAAAATCTAAAGAACAAAAAAAAAACAAGTGACTATGAAATAAATTGTTCTTTAAGAAAATATGTTGTGTCGGCAAAAGGGGGGAAGCCGGATCCGTCACGTCAACATTTGTATGCTGGCGGTGTTTCAAGGTGGAGTGCAGTGGAGTAGATTGCTGTCAGAAGCAAAAGTCTTAAACCCTGACATCATTAGTTTCAGCTAAGTTTGGAAACAAATTTCACACGAATGGATTGTGCGAGTTAATTTTTTTTTTTTTTAAGTTTAACGTGGATGTCCAGACCAGCTTGCGTGCACCTCAACTAATCCTACAGGCCCTGAAGTTAACGACCATGTAAACCTCTAGTGGCCATCATATGAGCAACCACAAGGCTCGAACTTAAAACCACAGAGGAAGCAAACCTCTTGATTCTAAGCTTTTACCACTTGACCAGCACCTAAATGATTGAGTTAAATATCTTTAAAGTGACTAAATGTTGCCTTCTTGTCACCCAATTTCCAGCCATAATCTCTTACCACTCTTGATTTTAGTTAAACCTAGTAGTAAGATGCTTGCTTATGAAATTAATAGTATAACTCTTTAATAACCCTATTCTACGAAGGGGCATGTTAATTTCACGTTCAGGTTAAATCAGTTAAACGTCGTTGCGTCATTTTTTAAAAAATAATTTAGTAATTTTTGGATCGTTTTGATATCCTAAAATCAAAAATATATTTTAAAAAATAAAAAATATATATATTATTTCGATACATTTCTAAATAAAAAAAACTTTAAAATACAATATTTACTAGACTTCTAAACAAACACGAAATCTAGATTGGCTAAGATATAGCAAGGTGGAAGCTGGCAAAATTCCTTACCTTGAATAATTAAAAAATTTTGGGTCAAAACTAATAAAATTCAAGTTTTCCTTGAAAACAATTTCTAATCTTGACCACCTCTAAAAAGAAAAAAAAAATCTGCTCTGTCCCTGTAGACAGGCGCCTTGCTAAACAGCTCGATTAAAATTTGATTTCCCTCCACATACTTCGTACAGTATGGTCATTATTGCACGATATTTTTGTATAATGAGACATAAAATTTTATTTATCAAAGTGTTTTTTAACTAATTTTTGTAAAACAATCTTGTTAAAAAATAGCTCGAGAAATTAATACAATTATCTATCAATGTGCTAAGCTTAGGAAAGCGACTAGTAGGACATCAACCCTGTGAATAGTGAAGTTGATGAACTAAATATCTCCTTCCATGTAACCATGTGTAGAGTGAAGTTGATGAGAAAGCATGCATGCATATATATATTCTTGACAGTTTGGTGGTTTGAACGTTAGGTTTGCGAGGAAACTCACTGGTAGGATAACATTAAAGTTGTCGGACGGTATTTGAAATTACAGTGAAGTTTGTTTTTTAAAGGTTTTTTTATTTAGAAAAATATTAAAATAATTTTTTTTTTTAGTTTTTAAAATTTATTTTAATATTAGTATATTAAAACGACCCAAAAATATTAAAAAAAAATTGAAATAAAATAAAACTTTAAATTTAATGACAAGCGGGTTGCATCACAGCACCAAACGGGAAATTAATTAAAATCTATTACAAAAGAAGTATTATGCTTGACTTTTTCTACTTACTAGTCCAAGGTTGTTCTTGAGATTTCAACACTCCTTATCCCTTAAGCTCTCTTTTCCTTTTTTAATATAAATATGGGACACTACTATTGTTTCTCATCATATTACTAGCTTAATTGCATCTCGAGATACAGGTCCATAGAGCGACTTATTTAAAAGAGAGAAGATGCCACCACCAGGTTGGGGACCGCCGCCGGGAGGACCACCCGGAGGCCCGGGAGCTTGTGGCTGCTTTGGCTTCTTATGTGATGGTATCTGCAGGGTTGTGAATTCATGGTGAGCTTCTCTTCTCTTTATTGTTGTTCTTGTTAATTGTAGGTCGCGATGCTTGATCCATGATTGATGATATATATTAGCCCATATTCGTGTTATAACTGATTTTCTGATGAGATGTTGTCCTCCTTCGATCTCAAGAGGTATGGTACATGAACTTACAAGTTTCTTGAATCTTTAATGTTCTAGCCAAAATGGTATATCGAAGATCAATTAATTTTCTTGAGAACAAACATTTATTTAAAGTTTTTTTATGTGTAGAGTTATTAATGATAAACTTTAGTTTTCTATCTTTTTCTGCTATATGCTGTGTGAAACTAAGCTTTCCTTCTTGTTTGTTTTTTTACCCGTTGTGAAGAGAAACTACATTTAATTTATGACAAGGTTCCAGGCAGTGACATGGTTTTACCTTTTCTGTTGACAGCTGCTATGTTCTGTGCTGCTGCTGCATCTTTGAAAGGTGTTGTGGACGAGGTGGACCGGGCGGACCGGGCGGACCAGGTGGTCCAGGTCGTTTCTGATCACCGCATGTTAACTTGTTGATTGTTATGAATACAATCGTGGCATAAATAGTGGGGATCAGGATTTGTGACTGTTTTAATCCCACCACCCTCGAAGCTTTCTTCTTCGAGTACCTTGTATTGTTGTTAATTACTAGGGTTATGTTATGTTATATCACAACCAGAGGGAATTTTTTTTCTCGTATTTTTACGTCTTGTAATAATATTGTGATATGGGAGTGCTGCTTTTCTTTCCTCAACTCATGATCACGCATTTGTCGGTCTTGTTTAATTCGAGATTATTTCTTGCAATGTGATTCCCGGCATTGATGGTGATTAGGAAAACCTTGTTGCCAGAGCAGCAATGGATTACAAGGGTTCTCCCTCACTTTCAAATAAGGTTTGTTAATTCCATTTCATTTCATCCGGAGATGGCCGAAACATTTGATACCAATTCTAAAAATAAAACAAAATAAAATAATTTTCATCTCATTTCAAATCTTGGTCCGTTCTGGATTTTCTAGATAAATTTCAGCCAGAATATTTCGGTTTCATTTCACATGTTCCGTTCCGGGCTTGAAAAGCTTGTTTAAGTTGAATTATTTTAAGTTATAATTCTATTTAATCTTAACTATTTTGGAATATTTTAAATTTTAAAATTATATTTGTTTGACATTATATTTATATTGCATAATTTATAATTAATTTATTTTAAATTTGAATTATGTTTGTTGAATTTTATTTATATATATATATATATATATATATATATGAACAATGCAACCCCGATACGGCACGGCAAAACGCTCCAAAACCGAATAATTCAATTCCAATTAAAAAAATAAAACACCTACCAGAACAAAATTGACAACCTTGCTTTCAACAGAAAAGCTGCAGGTTGAACCAAGCAATAAAAGAACATGGGAGCATAGTTATCATACTTGGCAGTTGGCCAGATCGACCTCAAATCTACCTAAGACAAAATTGCTACGGCATCATTTTAAACAAAAAATTAAAAAAAAATCATAAAAAGATCGAGTTTAATAACTACGCTAGGAAAAATCAATTATAGAACTAAAACGGGTGAAACTAAAAGCAAAGGGTGTCATTTGAACTTCAAGAATATTAGATTCAAGTCTTGTAAGGAAAACAAATTCAGTAAATTATTGCAAACTTTGCTTCAAGAATCTTCACTGCTAGTCGGCGGATATAAGATAAAGAAAATCTCAAACATGAAAAGGTTAAAATTGAAGAGCATAAACAATCGTTTCAAGACCATCAAGAAGTGCTCAGCTGCACAAAACCTAGATTTTCTTATCCCTTCCACAGGTCACCTAAGAGGTTTTAGGTTTGTATGATTAGGGACTTGCAATCAATAGACAATATCCTGATGCACCACCGAATATTGGCCGATTCCAAAAGGTCCATAAGAGGTGAGACTTAAGAAAGAAAAACACCCTTCCTGTATTACGAAATGTGTATATTCCACTTTAATTTTCAGAAATTCTAGGGTCCTGAGTACCTCTCCACCATTATCCACATATCTTTGTATTGTTTGAGTTTCACCAAAAAACTGGGTAAAAAAAAGTAGTGAATTTGCAAAGAAGAAAGTAAATGCTCAACGAGATGAATTTAATTTCCTAAGCGTGGGCAACTAATCAGTTCAAAAGTCCATGGATGTAGCCCCACTTTACAACCTCAATACAACATAAAGAGAGTACATCCATTTGACCTACATGGCTGTCTCAATTTCAAAGCTAAAGCTTAGAGCACAGAACCAAAACCAAAACCAAATCCTTTCCATTCTCAATCTTCTTCTTCAGATGCCTCTCTCAACCACTACAACAAAGATGCATATAAAATGTGAACTCGCACGTTATATGGTGCAATAATAGCATCATGCGTCAAGTTTAGGGGAGCTATCCAATAAAAGAATAATAGTATAAGAAGAAGAAAAAAATGTTTGGCAAAGATTTCAATGACTTGAGTATTCATAGGCTGCAATCCAGAGCTCATCTAACTCTATATTTGCACGTCCTCTATCCTTCTAACTCTCATATTTGGATGGGAAAACAATCATGCATGGATGATGGAACATATCAGAGAGTGAGTTATGAAGGCCTAGAGCTTCTCTGAATTTATTTACCAGGCTGTGATTATAAAGGCTCCTATTTGCGTGAGAAACAAGATAGAACTCGTGACAGCCAACACAGACAATTGACATCCAAACATGGAAGATGCAGTGTGATTGCATATGTAACTAATTCATTAAACAGTGAGATTAGAGTATTAAATCTTACTTGAATGAGTTTTTCTGACTGCTTGACAAAAACTTTATCTGATTCTTCAGCATCTTTTTTCTCATCAGCCCACCTCAATATGGCATCCTCTTCTAAAATGTCTTTATCATATAAAATATGCAAAATCTGAGAGAAAATCATATGATCTGATCAGCAACATGACAAACAACAGTTTACATTCACCTATTGAAGCATCAATAAAGATTTGTTTTTTGGGTCGAGGCCAGGATATCAGAAGTTATTATTGCATAGAGATCAATAAACATAATCCAAGAAAATAAAAATACCTGGGAAAAATGTGGTGAGAACTCCTTAACAGATTCCAGACACATTTCTTCAAATTTCATTATCACTTCAATCTGTACAAATGATATCAAGTTAACACCCGTGGACAACTGAGGGAACTGTTTGTGAAATGAACTATCTTATCCATCCAAATTCTTCATGAAAGCAACAAACAGAACTATTTCATAGATTTCTTCAAGTGAGAAATCACCTTGGCAGTCAGAGTGCATGACAGGAAGAAGCAGAATCAGTGATTTAGTGGAAAAACATATCTGTTTTCCCTATAAATTAATAAATGGAAGTAAAACTCTAACATATTCACTCCAATAGTAGTATATTATACAGAAGTAATAAAAAGATTGTCCATAGAGAACGAATATAAAAAAAATTGAATGAGGTTTCTCTCTGAAAAGATGATGTAAGACTGATAAAAGATAATGAAAGATATGTAAAGAATGGCTAGTCAAGAAGATCAGCAATGCAAACCTGGTCATCTATTTCCTTTGAATAGAACTTTAGAAGGTTGTTCCATGCATCTATAATGCTTGCTGCATTTTTGCGCAATTCACCTGAAAGGTTACATGAAATATTAATTGAAGCCACAGAGTTTAATTCATCCCTCCAACCCAACAATAAGAAAAAAGAAAGAATAAAAGCAATCACAATTGTGAAGGGGTTAAAAGCAGGAATTAGTTTTCAAATCATGACAGATTCAAAGCATCATTTAATGTGTTCCATCCTACCTTGCCTAACAAGCAAAATGAAATAGGTTAAACGTTATGCCCATAAAATATTACCCCTTATCTAGAGATATTCACAAAATTTCCAACATATTTTCACTCATCAAGAACAAATTATTGTCTCGGATCATTCATAGAAAAGAAAATAATTCACTTGCATGAATGTGTAGTACCATATGGCACAAGTACAGAACTAATTACCAGCAGTAGCATGTGGAATCTCTAACGCCTGTTTCATCATTGCATAAAATATTGCCCCAGCACAGTCTGCGGATGTCATGTTGTATGACAACCTAAAAATTGAAATGGGAAATGAAATTAAAGGTAGAATACATAACTTTGAGCAATTATATGTTGTTGATAATATTAAACAGAAAAAGGAAGATAAAAATAAAAATTGTTAGGCAATCAAGAGGAAAGGAGTAAAAACACATCATCCATCTTAAACCTCACACAGGCAAGGCTAAGATGAAGGTTTCAGACAAATTAGTTCTATCACTTCAATATTTTCCAGAATGCAACCATTCTTCCAAACCTTTACCTTCAATGAGTTCAAAGGATTAAGTTTGAAAGGTTCACAAGGTTAATAATGCTAAAGAGGATAAAAAATATAGCGATAATTTAAAAATTGATTTGTGAAACAAATGTGTCGAATATTTTATACATTATGGGAGACATGGTTATTAACTACTTGTCCACTATTCAGAAGCAGTAGAGGAAGAAGCAGAGTTAAACAGGCAATAATACCTGTTCATGAGTGACAGCCAGCCAAATACAACAGTCCCTTACAATATTTAATATCACCTTATTTATATGTATTTAAAGAATTTTATAGAAAATATAACTTAATAATCACTTATCTAGATAAAATTATGAGCTTTTTATACATCATTACTCACACTTTATGTGAAAGTTTGTCCATCCTACATCTAATAGAAAGTTATGAAGAGAAGACTACTAGTTGAAGAAGATTGAGTGGTGTTGCTGGTTCAAACAAAGGTCAAAACAGGATCTTAAAATGAAATAAAAAAATAATAATTAATACTAATCACATAATTATTGACTACATCAGCCATTTATTGAATTCTGTTTACCAAGGGGATTCCAACTGCCTCCTATTTCAGCCCTGGCAGATGGTGGTAACAAAGCCACTCAAAGGTTCAAAACTCAAAACATTATTTCTTTTATTGACTCGGAAAAGGCTAGGCATCATGGCATGTACAGTTTTGTGCATGAAAACGAGCAAAACACTAAATCAAATGGTTCAGTGCAAGCTTTCAGCCGGGAAACATGAACCTGGGATCTTTTATGTGTTTCAATAGACAATTGATAATAAGCCTTTATTAAATAAATTATTTAAAAGAAATAAACTAAAAATCAGAATAAGGTATTAGTAAGCCAAAAGAGGTAACCAGAGGAAGGTGAACAGGTTAAAAAGTAGAAAATTATCAACTTTTGACGATGAGTCTTCATTATACATGTGTAGATTATTATGTATGAAATTGAACTTGATAAACTTATTTACCCTGTAAAGTATTGATAAATAGACATGTGTTATAAGCATCAATACGAGATCTATGTTATGGGTCCAGTTAAAAAAAGAAAAATAATCTAACATACCGCAGAGAGTTCATTTCAAGAATTACATCAGGTACTTTGATATTCTCATTAACAGCCCTCAAAAAAGTTGCTTCAACCTGCAAAACAAAGTGGGATATTCAAGGTTTTGTGGGAACTATAAGTGAAATTTTTGTCGTCATCCAAATGCTGCGTGATTTTCACCTCTTTCTCATAGTAAATGGAATCATCTCTAGAATCTTCAGCATCATCGTCTTCAGAATCAGTGCCATTACGACCAGGCTTCAACTCCCCAGAAGTTGAGAGAGCATTTCCATCTAGATTTAAGAATTCCAAATCATCCTCCAAAGATTGAGTGGCCTCAGCAAGTTTATCAGCAGGAATGGGTGCAACTGAATGTCTCCATTCTTCCTCGTGACCTCCCTCACATATTGACCAAACATGGCCAACACCACCAGGCCCGAGCTGAAAACCCATAAAAGATATCAAGAAAGAGCAGAAACGTATTCAGATTAACAATAACATATGATGATTATCAGATCACAATAGCAAGGCTCAATGCTGTGATTTTTTTCTTTTTGAGGATAGAAAAGATATGTTATTAGATAAGAACAGTAAATTCATAGAGATGAAGGACGAGAATTCCACCAAGACAGAAATAAAAAATCTGAAACAACAAAATGTGAATGACCCACCTCACAGTTTTTCTACAAACTTTCATATCTGTTATTACTAGGAACACTCTATACACAACCTCAGCCTCAACCCCAAATGACTGGTGTAAGGACAACATCTGTAACAGAGGGTTGTGAAGTGCACTAAGAGAAAACTTGAATTCATAACTTAATCTGACCAGCATCCCATTTTGCTTGCCAAAGAAAAGGAGAAGCAGGTGACTAATAGATAACACACTTTTTACTGATAAGTAACAGATTAGCATGCCTAAAAACCCTGTCTCATTGTATAATTAGAGTGAGGAATTGGTTCCCCACAGATGAGCAATAATTAAATGTGTATTGTCTCTGTTGTAGAAAATTATTAAGATTTACTCAATTCTATCACCCAAATAAATACAATAGCTCTTGTCAGCATCTTGCGCCCTCCACACAAAGACTATATAAACTCACTGATAATGGAAATCATACAGCTAAACTAGGAATTATAATAAATCATCCCACAAAATTACATTTGCCTTTCACCAAAATGCTACACAGTCACAACACCGAATGGCCATGTGAACTAAGTCTTTAAGGATAATTACAATTCAGACTCTCCTGAACTACTGTTTTTCAGCAGGCATAATAAGTGTTGGAGCCAAAAATCAAATAGCACTGACATATGAAACTTTAATCACTATCACATCCCTCCCAAGTCTTTGATACCATGGAGAAACCTTGTTATGCAAGGTTGAAGTAAAAATTCCATTTATTTTTGGCACATTTTTCCCTTGAAGAGAACTTTCCCCGCTCTCATTACAAATTATTTTCACATAAGATACTTTCAAAGAAAGGGAAAGAGGAGAGGAATGATAAATCTACAATCAGGCATATAAAACACAACTAAGAGATAGCAGTCTCAGGATCATAGAGAAACCAAATTTGAAAGCTCACCTGTGATGCAGGCGTCTCAGACATCATTTCCCTATTTAACGTATCCATAGTACATGTAATTGCTGCATATTACACAAATCCACTTATACATTAAGGAGTAGAATTATTGTCTCTTCTTCAATATATTCAATTGTTTCATCCTGATAAAAAGCAATTCTTGTGCATAACATATCCTCAAAAAATAAAGTGCATCCCTATCAAACGCTGCAGATAGAACATTAATGAAACATGATGAATAACATCTACCTTAAGAAAAGCAAGACTACAATGTAAATAGTAAAGACAAACATGTACAGCTTGTTTCATGCTGATGTAATGTCAATCAAAAAAAGAAACAGAACAATTTAGCAAAGCTAAAAATACAAGCTATAGCAGGTAAAGCACCAGAGCTTACAAGAATCTACGGTTCCACTGCTATTATCAGCATACTCCAATTCTTCATCACTATCTTCCACAGTTGGCTGCTGATATAAAGACACCTTTGAATAGGAAGGGACAATAAACTGCTGTCCAATCACAACCTGGAGAACAAAAAATATTAATAGAAACACCTTGAGAGAAGATTGCATACATGGATTTTCAATGAATTGTAATTCATAAAGACACCATGAAGAGAAATAACTCCTCATTAAAAAGAAAGTTTAAAATTTTCACAAAGGAGGTGAGGAAAGACCATGCCAGCTGAAAATGCAATATAAACTATAAAGAAAAACGCAATTAGATCATAAAACAATTTTTTGACCTGATAAACTTGAGAGGCTTTATGCTTAATTAGTAAACAGTAATCAAAAATCATTTCTTGTACAAAATCCCTTGAGTTATTTACAGCAAATTAAAACCATGTTATCTGTTCTTATAGAAAACACAAGTGAAATGCTCAAGCCATGCCCCATCTTATTTAAGCAAGCCTATGATGTACCTTCTTTTATAATCAGGGGCTAACATTAGGGGTTTTTTTCAATCCATCTTTAAAATGTAGTTGAAGAAATCAAAATATATAAAAGACCATTAATTTAAGCAGCCAAACTTTAGTGCTGAAGTCATCCACTCTTTACACTTATTCTCATGATTTATATTCAAGAGTCAATTTCATATTGAAAAATTGAATTATGAGATTACAGAACATGATTTTTTTTCACATGCTGTAGCAGCAAAACCTGGCAGGCAGGCAGGCAGAACTCTCTGAGTGAAGAAGGATGGGTAAGTCAAATGTCCACTATTTACACTTATTCTCGTGATTTGTATTCATAGAGAATTTCCTAATGGTTAACATTCACAGTTGCATGTCCATATAAATCCAAGTCAAATGGAAACATTGACACTTCAGAATTATAACACAGGACCGTATCAGTCCACAGTCAACAACATTTCAATCATTGCAGAAGCATTCCTAAAATAAAATCTTTTTAGTTCAAGTTTCATGTCCAACATGTTTATCAGCATGTGCATCCACAAACTCAGGTAACATGCCAAGTTCAAATGCAACTAAAGTCTCACAAGGGAATTCAGCTAAAATTAAACAAAAAAGGTGGAGTTTTAGTTATTACCTTGAAAGACAATACCACGCCAGGTTCCAACGCTGCTCCTGATTTTATTACCACTCCATCACATATTATTGCATGCCTTATGTCACAGCCATCTTCAATAGTGACGCTATCCCATATATAGGAACCTGTTATTGAAACATTTGATCCAATTGAACACCCTTTCCCAATGACAGAATTCGAAATATTGGAGTTGTTCCCAATTCTAGTGCCTTTTCCAATAACAGTAAAAGGACCGATACGTGCAGAACGTGATTGCTCAATTTCTGACAAAAATCAAAGTCATGAAATAGCTGTCAGCAAAATGATTACAAAAAGATAAGCCAAATGGAAATGATAACTAGTTGCTACTCTCAATGAGATAATGTGTTGATAGGGAGATGGTTAGGTGGGGAAGATACCATGTAAATAATGAGAACAATCACAATAAATAATAATAAGTAGGAAGAAATACCATGTTATCTTCTCATTGTGGAAAACCACTTCACAGTACAAATAAATAGACTATAGGAAATCAATAAACGATCCATCAGAGCCATAAAACATGCTTGATGTTTCCAACACTGAAAAAATACACTAGTTCTACTGCCTAATCCCAGTCAAAGCACTAGGATTTCTTACATAAGAAAAACACAAGGAAAAAAAGGACAATTATTATGATGAAAATTAGCAAATTACAAATGGAGAACAAGAAAGCATCCTTTTACTGAAGAAGAAAAATAAGGGCCCCAGAGCAAAGAGCTCACAAATCCTTTCAATATTAGAACAAAAAAACCCTGAAAACAGCCCCAAGCAGAAGACCATAAGGAAGCTAAGAACAAACCCACCCAGGAAGATGACAATACAGTTTAGAATTTAGATAAAGATTGATTCTCAGATCTTATTCCAATCCAAATTTATATCTTTTTCCCATTCTTTCTTGTGCAAATCCTCCAATGCATCGATAACAACTCCTTCACCCTGCCCAGAATAACCCAATACACGGGAGAAAACAGGCTCCCAAAAACTAATTAATTAATACAGATGGATCAACTAAAACATAATTCTATCCATCCAGTATAGATGTGCCAGCAAAAACATAGATCTTGGTGAAAAATAATCAGCACATAAAATGCAACACATGGATTGCTATTACTAACAATCAATTTCAAATAAAAGGGCAGGGAAATTTAATTACTATAAAATATGTAAAGCCCATTTAACATCCATACCTGATGCTCGGTACATCCCTTCTCTTTCAAGATGAGTAGCAGAATTTCCAGAAAACATCACATCTGGTACAAATGGGTAAGTCCACCTTTGAATTATGTCCTTACTGATAGTGTCATAGCTTCGATAGTTATCAATCCTAGCAGCATAACTTGAGTGAATTTCATGAGTGAATATTTTGTAGCCCATAATCTGAAACACATAAATACTGGTCATAAAATAGTATGAAAATTATCATAAAAATTACAACATCAACAGAAAAGATACATTCAATGGAAGATAGTGAGAAAAGTTATAGGTGAAATCAGAACTCAGGAAATAAAAATCTTGATGTTAAATTTATAATAAATTTGCTACGATGTGAATTTTAAAAAAAAGTGAGACGAGATATTGTAAAAAGAAACAAACGTCCATGAATAAATAAATGAAGAGAAATGACTTGAGTGCATCATATCACACTAAGAACAGCAATGAATAAAAGTGAAGATTATAGTCTATCATGAACTCTCTTCTTGCAACTCACAGATAGAGCACTTTTTACTTTTTTTGGATCGGTAACATGCAAAAGCATCCATATAAAATTATGAAATTATTTTTGACAGGCAAGAGAAAGAAATTAGTGGCTAGCTAAAATGAAAACTTGAACCTCACTAATTAACTTGAACCTTATTAATTAAGGTTGAGAAAGTTACAATATAAGCCCGGGATTGAGCTAAGCTTTTTGTTTGAGAGGTGTTGTGCTTAAGCTGTAAGATTGAAGATTATGTAAACATGCTTCTTACCTGTTTAACTCGAAACTGTACATGTGCATCTGTGTGCTCATTGTGTGGTGCCGTGAGTAATTCAAACTCATAATTTCATAGATAGGATGTGTATATACATGTAATCATGCATATTATCTCTAGTGAGAGTGCGTTTAAAACCCTACAAAAAGACATGCAAGAAAAGAGCATACATCGTCAACCAGCAATCCCTTTACAAAATGACGGCGTAGGTGTTGATAGTCAAAGTTGTCAGTGAAAAGACTAAGAACTTCCTGGGAGCAGATATCAATATAACAATCCTGTAAATGAAAAAATAATACTTTGGTGAGTAGTGATAAACAAAATAATCCAATCCAATCTTAATCCTGGAAATTAAAATAAAATAAAAATATAAATCTCAATCCATCAAGTGAAAAATAAACTACAGTGGTCATTGCATGGACAAGAAGTAGATCAGGGATTGAGAACACAAATCCAAGGGACACACCTGCTTGTCATTGTGGAGGCAAATGGAAGGATTATCACCAAGCAATGCATTATCAAGAGGTATAATCCCTCTCAAGTTGTCGGTCTTTTCCTCGTAGAAAAGAAGCTGTTTTGTCTGAGGATCTATTGCCAGAAAAAGCTCGTCAGTACCAAGCCGTGATTGATGGGTAATCGGAGATAGTTTCGACTGTTTAATAACCATAGTCATCACAGCATTACTGTCTTTCTTCCTTCTCTCTTTATGTTCTTGAATCACTTGTGTGAGAGACATGTTGCTCACTGTATCCCCACTAATAAGTACAAAATCTCCATTTATCTTCAAACACCAAAAATAAAAATTAAAAACAATCAGCAGATTGATGAGTAAAAGAAGACAAAACAATCAATTGGTACCCTGCTGCTATGGTTGGTCTAGTCTCCATAGACCAAATCTATGCTGCAACAGCTACTCAAGAATTTGACTGCGAGCATAAACATGACAATCATACAAAGAAAATCAACACAAAAAGTTACTATTCTAGCTTCAAAATCACCAAATCAAAAATACACCACCTCACATATTAACAAACAAGCAATCACATTACACAAATCAATAACAAAACCAAAGCTGATATCATACAAACTTCCAAAAACATAAAACATACAACACACCAATAAAATTCACAGCCACAACGATAATCAACAGAAATTTTTCATGACTACTTCCTTAACTAACTAAAAAATAAACTATAAAGCCAATTATTCAATTCAAGATTTTTTAACAATTTAGTCCCCAGTGAATAGAAAACAAGGAAAAAAACATACCACATTGCGCTCGTAGATCAATCGCAGAGCGTCGCCAGCGCTAACAGAATTATGAGACTCGATAGTTACAACGGAGAAATTCGGCTGCAAAATCCACTCGGATTTCTCCAAATACTCGATAACTTGTTTAGAATGCGCGCAACAGAAAACAAAAACCTCCTCAACTCCAGCAGATTCTAGCCACGCCAATGTGTAATCTATCATCGGCACATTCACCAACGGCAGCAACACCTTCAACAAAACCGAATCAATCGTTTCAAAAAACAATGAACAAATACATGTATTTTATACGAGTATTTTCATACGGATGTGCACGTACTTTAGGGCGTTCGAGTGTGATTGGACGGAATTTGGTGGCAAAGCTATCGGCTAAGAGGATGGCTTGGAGCGGGTGACGGGTGAGGTCCTCTGTATCCTCCGAAACCCTAGCTGCCGCACCTTTTCTCTGTGGAGGCATTTTTTGTTTTGCTCTCTTTTCTTCTCTGCTTTAGGTTGTGATTGCAAAGGGGAAGTGATTAAGGAAGGTAATTAATAATTAATCGATTAGGGTTTTTTGAAAAACCCTGCTACTGTACTGTCACTGTGAGTTGATCAAACCCCTGTAGTGTTTTTGGAGAGGAGATTGCAGGGGAGGATTTGTAGTTTGGGGGTTTTGGTTCTCTGTGGTTGGGTTTAGAGATGGTTTTTCGTAAGCTAATAGAAGGTTGCCACGTGGAATATATTTGTGTGGCGTGTTTAGGGATTTGGATTTGAAGAATTAGGATTAGAGGTTTGTGTTTGGGGTGTTGGACTCCAGGCTCGAGTTTTATGGATGTGAGGTTTAATATTTGGGCTTGTGAGAATTTGGGCTTTTTAAGAAATGTATGTGGGCTTTAGATTTGAGGTACCCAGGTACAGGACCCATTCGTTCAAATAAAAGGCTGAAGGCTGAAGTACATTAAAATGTTTTTTTATTTGAAAATATATTAAAATAATAATTTTTTTATTTTTTTAAATTGATTTTTAATATCACCATGTTAAAATAATCTAAAAATAAAGAAAATAAATTCAAATTCTGGATAAACAGCATTTCCAAACCCCCTTCAAACCCTCACGTCACGTAATGGACTAAATCATTTGAGAGATTAATCGTGTTCAATTTGAGCTTAAACAAGTCCCGTACGTGACAGAAGTTTGATTCTTTCAAATTGATAAAGAACATAAATCATTGGAGGGTTGACATAGATTATTTTTTAATCTTTAAAGATCAAATCACATGATACTTTAATGTTTTTTTATCCTTTATACCATCTTCTTTATTTGTAGTGTATTGACTATTAATTTAGAGGTTTTTTTTTTTGTCTGGGTCAGCTTGTGTGTACCTCGATTAATTCCACGGGTCTTGAAATTAACGATCATGTAAGCTTCCAGTGATCCTGAGGTTTGTGAGACTTGAACTGGTGACCTCTAGGGAACAAACCTAGAGTCTGATCAGTTGAGTTGTACCCTTAAAGGTTTACTTTGAGACTCATTCATGGTAGAGATCAATATCTAACGTTTAAAATGTGTATTTCAAGACTCGTCCATGCGTTTTGGTAATATTTTTTTTGTTTTTTAAAATATATTTTTAACATAATTCAACACTAAATAAAAATAAAAATTTAAAAGCATAGTTGTACAGTATAAATAAACAGTCCTAAAGAAACTAAAAAAAAAACAGGGGGGAAGAAATGAAAAGAAAAGACTTCCACTTTTTTTATAACTCATCGACAGTTGACAATTGACAATGTCTGCATAATGTCTAACACAATAATTTAGAACACGTGGAAGAGAGAAAGGGAGAAGAAACCCAGAAATTTTTAGAGTGCTTAGAAAATAATTAGAATATTTTCGCTCAAGCTCGAAAATACTTTTATTATTGTTATTTTTATTTATTTTTTTGCCTATCTCTCTCATAGAATATTATCTTCTCTGAAGTAAGCATTGGCAATTATTATTTTTATCACTATAAAAATTTCCAAAGAAAAACCCCTATATTGTGGATTGTTATTACCCCAATAAATCCTGAGCGACGATATTAATTAAATTATATACAAGTTCAAATGAAATAATTAAGACATGGTGTAATGGACCGACTTATCATCATCATTTCCGTTTTATAATTTGCCGTTCATATTGTTAGTATTATCCTTTTACATATAGTATATTATTAATTGTTGATAGTGTTATTATATATTTAATGACTCTAGACGGTGGCCTGCCTGCCTCTAAATACATACAACATATTTATTAAAAGCATAAAACAAAATTGTTAGTGTAATTTTCTAGTTTTTCAAAGCATCAATTTGAAAGGGACGGTTTTAGATTTATCAAAATCACCATTAAAACTGATAAGCTAGAATTTTCATGAATAATTGGAGTGGTTAGAATTTTTCAAAAAATATAACCGGGACAAAAATATTAGAGAACAATATATAAATTATATCTCGGAACATCACCTAACAGCTTAAGCTATTAGGTTGAGATGGTTCGTTAACATGGTATCAGAGCCTTGATGACCAAGTGGTCACGAGTTCGAATCTTATTACCTCTGTTTATTTGATAAAAATCAAGTACAAGGTAATGTGAGTCTGTGCAAGTTTCAAGTCCAAAAGACTTTCACTTGAGAGGATGTGTTAAACAATAATATATAAATCATATATTGAAATCTCACTTAAATCCAAATAGATAATAATAATATTATTAATTGTTATTTTTATAATTGATAGAGTCGATAAAATAACAAAGTCATAAAAGAATTTTGGTTATCGGGTTATTTAATTAAAATTAAACATGAGTCACCAGGATAAATTAGATTAATTTTTTTAAAAAAAAATTAATGTTAATTGGATTAATTTTGAACCGGGTTATCCAATTCGAGCAAATTATTAAAAATATGATTAAATGAACCTGGATTTATCAAGTAAATGTCTAATTTCATTGAATTATAAATCAGATACGGGTCAAGCTCAGATTCCTTACTTTTCTAGAAGAACCGACGTGTGTTGTTTTTTTCAGCACGCTAATTACGTCCGAGACCAGGATGATGCGAAAAAAGCTGGTGGGATCCTGTCTACAGGACGGTGCAGAGAACATGGTAAGCAGTAAGGGAAAGTTTGGGAATATGGCTGAGGCTGAGGCTGCGTTTCTAAAATATTTAATTTTTTTTTATTAAAATTTAATATGGTTTGTATGTTTTGGATCGTTTTGATGTGCTGATGTCAAAAATAATTTTTAAAAAAATAAAAAAAACATCATTAGCATGTATTTTGGCATGAAAAGTTATTTGAAAAGCACTCGTAACCACACTGCCAAACACGCTTTAATTTAATAAGCACAGAAGCTGCCAAAACATTTCTCCCAGCCAGCTAATTAACCAGATCCGATCCACATCTTCATTTTTCGTAAGCTCAACAGCTTATCAGTCATACAATAACCAGTGTAGATTATCGTATCTGCTGTACAGCCAAGTGTATCAGAATAGCTCAAGCTTCTTCTCTAAAGCCTGTTGGGTGTTGGCAGCTGGGAGATTTATTTTTTAATGTGTTAATATTAAAAATAAAATTTAAAAAATAAAAATATTTTAAAAAAATACCTAATACCAACGTAGAATTTGAAAATTCACCGATTATACAAGCTCATGGACTGTCAATGAGATGGTATTTTATTCACTACCGGGAATCACCAGTCTAGTTTCTTAACGTGCACACCAAAACAAGGGTAGATTATAATTTAGTTACGTAAGTTATCGAGACTGATTAATTAATTAATTAATCTTTGTTTAATAAAAACAATTGAATAATCCATTACTCAGTGTTAACCACTCTCAGTTTAATGGTTTTTTGCAATTTTGTGAATGCATGCCATTTTAAGAGTTGTTCTAGATTTTGTGCGTCTAGCATAGCATCGTAATTTATGATGTTTTTTAAAAATATTTTTTGTTTTGAAATATATTAAAATATATTTTTAATTTTTTAAAAAAAATTTAACACTAACAAGTTAAAATTATCAAAAAAGTAATAAAAAAACATTGATTTTATTACCAATAAATTTTGGTAATAATTTATTTCACATGTCAGAGATAGAATTATAAATTATAAAATAATTTATATATATATATAATAATTATTATTGGTGAACTTATCATTTTTGCATGTATACAATACATGTATAAAAAATTCTGCATATATTTACAAGAATTAAAACCTTTTTCTTAAAACTGAGGATAATCATGATCGACTAGATTTGTTCAGCCTTCTTACAAACTATTTGCGACAATACTATTTATGAATCATAATAACAGAATAGTAACTTTCAATCAATTTCTCAAGGTGACTTTAGAGTGCAAGAAACACGGTGCACCCATCTTTGTCAATGTCCTTGTTTTTTACCTTCTTCGTGACACCGGAGGAGAATGTCAATTTTGCTGTTAAAAGCGCTTCCTTGTATCTGAAGTTTCTAAAACCCAATTATTATTTTTTTTAATTAAGGATTTTCGGGTTGGTTTATATGTATCTTGACTAATTCTTCATGGTTATGAAATTAACGATCATGTAAGTTTCCAATGATCCTAAGGTTTGTGGCACTCAAATTGATGATCTTTGAGGAACAAATCCATGGCATGACCAGTTGAGTTACACCCACCAGGGTTAAAAAAAAATACTCAACCAACTCTTGATGTAGGTGGTGTTTAATAGTGTAGCAGTGGTTGTTTTAGATAATATTTTTTATTTTGAAAAATATTAAAATAATATTATTATTTTTTTATTTTTTAAAATGATATATCAAATATATAAAAAAATTAAAATATAAATTAAAAACTTGACCCAGTTGTTTACTTACATGGTAGCAAGATTCCATAACGTGGAGTGAGTTGGACATCTCTCGTCACAGCTCTCGCTTGACGAAAATCATTGCCAAATTTCAATAATCAATGGGCAATATTATATTTATAAAAGAGACGATTAATTAGAGTTGTATTCAAATACAGAACTGCAAGTTAGGCAGCTAGGTAGGTCTAGACAAATGCACAGGGGAAAAGTGTCGTCTTCTTAATTTCCCAGAAGAACTGCATGTAAAAAGCAAGTAAATCGCAATCATGCAGGTCTAGGAAAAGAAAACTGAGCTTTAACTTTATTGATAGATCCGTGACAACCCATCCACTCCACGGAGAGGTTGTTCTTCATGAGACTTCCATTGATTTTTTTCCAGCTAGCCCCGTGGATCTGAACCACATGCAGCTCCTCTTAGTTAATGATGATGTTACTGTGTGGTATGGCCCGTGAACGTTACCTTGCGTTCTTCTTTTTTTTTTTTTTTTTAATTATTGGATTGATATAAATATCTTTTTATAAGTATATGTATATGGTGATTAGTATTAGAATGGATATATTAGGTTTGATATTCTTTTTAACGACGAATTAGTATAATCATTGATTGCGTTGGAGATGAAATATCTTGCTTGAAGGTTCGGTAGCTTTTGATTTTAGATGTTTTTTTAAAATATATTTGTTTTTAAAAAATATTAAATTAATTTTTTTTAGTGTTCGTCATGATTTTGATGTGATGATATTAAAAAAAATAATTTTAATACATTTTAAGTAAAAATATATATTTAAAAAGTATTATTCACCACAATACTAAACAGATACAAAATAATAACTTTAAACACCTTTTATATAAAATGTAAATAAATTCAATTCAAAATATTTACTAAGAATTGAGCTATTGAATCCAAATCAAAAGGAAATGATAAAAAAAATCTTTTTTTTTCTTATGATTCATTTTTGTTGTTCGGCTAACAAAAAGGAAGGGAATTTATACCAAATATAGGTCAAATAAATGTGTATGTTTTTTTTTTATGAAAAAAATATCTAAACACCATGGAATCCTTTTTCTAGTGGGACAAAATTCAAAGATTACAACAAATTAATTCTCTCTTGTCTATTCTAATTAATTCAATGGTGCGCAATGGGTGTTTGATATTTGATATTGAGATTAAATTTGTTTTTTTTTATTTAAATTAGTAATTTTAGATTATTTTTTATATGCTGATATTAAAAAAAAATTAAAAATAATAAAATATTTTAAAACAAAAAAAAATTTAAAAATAACTTTTATCAATCCAAAAACCATATTAAGCCCGAGGAAGCAAGAAGGACACCTCTTTTCCTTAATTCAAGCAATCAAATAAAAGAAATCAGACCTTTATAACGTCTTCTCCATTCCATCCCTTTCGTTATATTCATTAATAACAATAATAATATGCCCAAAACACATTAAAGATGCATTCATTGTGAATTAATAATCATGTCAAATATATGATATATATATATATATATATATATATATATATATATATATATATATTATCTAGTTTTGTGTGCTTTGCAAGAATGTGATAGGGCAATAATCTGCAGTGATTACTGTACACAATAAGAAATTAATTACAAGCCGGTTTCTATACTTGCTTGCTTCTCCTCTATATAACATAATACATGGTGATGAACTGAGTTGAAGTGAGATTTTAATGTATTTATATGATAGAATAATTTCATGTTTTAGGATTAATGTATTTAAGTGATAGAATAATTGTACCAAGTTTCAAGTTGAACCGAAAAAGATATTGACCTCGTAAAACCTAATTAATTTAGCTGGTATTTTAGTAATTCAATTGACTTGTTCTAAATTTAGTTACATTAATTTTAAATTATTAAAAAAATAAAAAAAAATTATTTTGACAAATTAATTGAATTAACTAGGTAGTTTTTGAGTTTACAAAGCAATCCTAGTTTTTTCTTTCCAAAACATTATCTATTTGGTTATGATACCTACTATATTAACTACTAATAAATATACTAGCATGATAATCAACATATTAATCTAACAATAGATTTTTAATTAATAATAACATGAAATATATATATATATATATATATATAGCTCGATTGGTTGCGATTATATTTGTTGTTGAGTATTATATCTAATAACAGAAAAATACACATAATGATGTATCAAACTACAAACTATATAGTCTAAATCAGCGGTAGAACTTGCACGGTTTTAGGATTAAGGAAAAATAAGCGGTCTAAATAATAAAAAATGGTAAAAATCCAGAACGGCAATAATGTTGGCATCAAATACGGGAAAAATAAAATAAAAACCAGCGTAAAAAAGTAATATAAATAGAAGGTGCTCAGAAAATTAAATCAGTTTTCAACAGTTTAGTCCGTTGGTGTTTCTCTGTTGTCCCGCACCATCCGTCTCTCTCTCTCTCTAACTCCAATTTTCTCTCTTATAGAGCTGTCTATATTCTATATCGCTCTCTCATTTCTCTTTATTTAGATTTTTGGTTTTTCATCATCTGCTGTGCCGAGGTTTGTTTTTAGTCACAGGAGGAGCTTGTCTGGGTTCCATTTTGAGAAAATTCGAAGGAGAGATTGATTTCTTTTCATTTCTCTCTTCGAGCTCTCTCTCTCTGCTTTAAATTTGAAGGTATCCGAGTGTTAAATTACTTTCCTTTTTTATTTTTTTAACTAGAAATTTCATAGCATTTTTGTTGTCGTTTAGTTTTGTTTTATTTTGTACCTTTTTTTTTTCAAAACTGAGAATTTGTTTAGCTAGAAATTTCATGGCATTTTTGTTGTAGTTTAATTTTTCCTTATTTTGTACTCTTTTTTTCCAAGATTGAGATTTTTTCACGAGTTTTTGTGAATTGAGGGGGAATTGGTGATGAAATGAGCTTGGTTTCATGGTTTAGATGATCAGAAATTGATGTTAAGAAGGTTAGATTTGAGGGATTTGAATTGGTAATGAAATGAGCTTCCTTTAATTTTTTTTGGATTGGAATCTGATCTTTTATGCTTCATTTGAATGGTTGGAAGCTTAAATATGATTTACATAAAAGGTTTTCTTTTTTTAATACATTGTCTCAGATACTTAACGTAACATTATTGTTATTATTATTCTTGTCCTTGTGTTGTTGCTTTTGTAATCAAATGAGTTTAATCTAATACTTTCTTGATCAAAATCTGATCTTTGTTTTTGCTGCTTTGAATGCAGGGATCACACAGCTTATAGAAATCGCCCCAGCTTTTGTAATTAGTTTTTTTGTTGGATTCTGTGTTTTCGGAAGGGAATATATAAATTCTCATACTGATTTGTTTAATTGGGTGAAAAAAGTACTAGGGGTGTTTGTTTACAATGGAATCTTACGTGAGTTCAATTGGTTCGAGATTGCAAATGTTGACCACATCTGATCACGCTTCTGTGGTCTCTATGAACTTGTTTGTCGCGCTTCTTTGCGCTTGTATTGTTATTGGTCATCTTCTAGAGGAGAATCGGTGGATGAACGAGTCAATCACTGCCCTTATAATTGTGAGTTTCTCTCTTTTAGAACTTCTGAATCCATTCTTGTGTTATTGCTTATACTTGAAATGAGACTGACACATTAGTTTAAATGTTTTCGTTTTATTTTTGTGTATGGTTATTGGTTTCCATGATTTGGGATATAAGTTAGTTGTTTATAAAAGAAAAGGAAAAAAGAAAGAAGTTTTGGTGCAAGTTATATTTTTTGTGTGTTCTTTTTATCTATGACTTGAAGTATGCCTGATATTGTGTGTTTGATGTTTTGTGGATTGGTGGCAGGGTCTGTGTACTGGGGTTGTTATCTTGCTGATTAGTGGAGGAAAAAGTTCGCATCTTTTAGTCTTTAGCGAGGATCTTTTCTTTATATATCTTCTCCCACCTATCATATTTAATGCGGGGTATGTTTATGTTCCATTAAATCTCAATGGAGTTGCCTTTAAAAATCAATGCTCTTTTAGCAGACCAAAGCTAATGTTCTTTGGTTTTGTCTTGAACCTTACTCTTGTAGTTTTATATCATGCTTTTCTGGTTACGAGATGGGTACCGTCCATCTTATCTCTTGATTGAAAAATTGTTCATTATTTGACTTTTGTTAAATGATACGTTTGGCTTTCTACTGGCTTGTCTTCTTCTTGCCTAGATTTAATGTTTGATTTATATTTTTTTTCTCATCTTTCTGATTACCAGGTTTCAGGTTAAAAAGAAGCAGTTCTTCCGTAATTTCATGACTATAATGCTATTTGGTGCAGTTGGTACATTAATAAGCTGTTTTGTCATATCACTAGGTACGGACAGGAACTCCAGACCTGCTGTTATTTATTTATTTACTTGTAATGCTCTCTTATTTTATGGAGGTAAAACACCCCATTGACACTCAAACTACCCAGTGTTCATACAGAGATTGTTTATGGGTTTCAATCTAAAAGTATAACTAAAAGATGGATTAACATTCTTTTCCCTTTTTGAATGGGAATATCCATTGAAATCGCAGTAGAAAAGGGAATTATAATCTATGCCTTGTCGGCATACTCCTTGCTGACATTGAAATAACTACATTTCAGTTGGTCTGTGATAACCATAGATGAATTTGGTACTGATTGTTATTTTAATCTGGCAGGTGCTATGCAATTCTTTAAGAAATTAGACATCGGTCCCCTAGATATAGGGGATTATCTAGGTAAGACCTTCATGGATCCCATTTATTTCAGTTCCTTTCTTCGAATTTATTTTGGGGATCTTACTTTGTTGTTTTACCATTTTCAGCAATTGGTGCCATATTTGCTGCAACAGATTCTGTTTGCACACTGCAGGTGTGGTGCATATCAAAGTAATAGAGATATCTCAATTTTGAAACAAATGATACATGTATACTTGTATACTGAAATTGTTTTGTTTGATGGTGCAGGTGCTTAATCAGGATGAGACACCTTTACTCTATAGTCTAGTTTTTGGGGAGGGTGTCGTAAATGATGCCACATCAGTGGTGCTTTTCAATGCAATCCAGAGCTTTGATCTTACTAATATCAATGCCGCAATTGCTTGGGATTTTGTTCGCAACTTTTTTTATTTATTTCTTGCAAGCACTTTGCTAGGGGTGTTGGTAAGTCTCCTCTCCCTCATTTTCCTTTCTGCCTCCCTCTCTCATTCTCTTGTACACACGCACACAGGCTATCACAAATCTGTATAGCTGCGAGCAATATATTATGAAATGTGCATGGTTCGTTTCTTGCAGACTGGGCTAGTTAGTGCTTACATCATCAGAAGGCTCTATTTTGGCAGGTATAACATGGTCCAAAAGTTTTCCAAGTGTTTTTTAGTTCTTGCATAACTGTAATCTATCATTACAATAGTCAATTTTTTTTCATCAAAACCAAAATGAATTCTCTGACTGGAAAGTTGCCTTGTTATGACTATATATCAGGTAGATAGGATTGAGTTAGTAAGCCAAGTAACAAATAAGACATTGATGCCCAGTCCATACAAATTTTGAAAACTTGAGGGCTATCACGCATGTATTTATGTGTAGTTACTCCTACCACTTATTTGGTTGATGTCTTGAATCAGAATTCCCTGTAAATACAGTCTTTTTTCCTTCTCACGAGCACTAAAATTCAATATAAACATAAAAACTCTGTTCATGTGTTAATTTGATTAAACATGTTATTACCATAACTTAGTTTTGATTAAACATAATTGTTATGTTGAATCTTAAGTATGGAGAAAAAGCTATAATATGCAGAATGAAAATTCTGTGAATGGTGGACTGAATACCTTATATGATTCAGGCACTCAACAGATCGTGAGGTTGCTCTAATGATACTCATGGCATACCTTTCATATATGATGGCTGAAGTAAGATTCGTAACTGTCCTGGATGCCCGTCTTTTGTTCTATTGTAATGCTCTGTGCCCTTCATTTTTAATTTTTGTCGATTATCTAAATGATGTTTGGTTCCATGCAGCTGTTCTATTTGAGTGGCATTCTCACAGTATTTTTCTGTGGGATTGTGATGTCCCATTACACCTGGCATAATGTGACTGAGAGTTCAAGAGTCACTACCAAGTATGTCCCAACCAAATTCTTGTCTTGTGATGTATTAGGAAGCGTTCATTTTCTTAATGCTCAAAATTCAATCCAAATTATTGCAGGCATGCTTTTGCAACCTTGTCATTTGTTGCTGAGACTTTTATCTTCCTTTATGTTGGTATGGATGCCCTGGACATTGAGAAGTGGAGATTCGTAAGTCATAGGTATGTTTTCATTTGTTTTTGTGTCTCATTGATGCGTTCAACCTCATCCCTCCTCGTGGAAATTCTTTTCAGTACTTCACTTAAATTGGGTTATGTAACTGCTGTGTTGAAACCCCCTTCTCTTTGTTGGCCCTTATGTCTGGCATTTGACTTGGTTTCACTTTTTCACAGCCCTGGGACTTCGGTTGCTGTGAGTTCGATACTACTAGGTCTCCTCATGGTTGGAAGAGCAGCATTTGTTTTCCCCTTGTCCTTTTTGTCCAACTTAACTAAGAAATCACCTAATGAGAAGATAAGCTTCAAGCAGCAAGTACTTAATCATTCTTATTGTTATTATTTTTTGTTCTGTAATATTATTAGTTCCTTATCTATTAATCGATTGATCTATCTGGTAACATAAAGCATTTATTCCTTTTTAGTTTATCATATGGTGGGCTGGTTTGATGAGAGGTGCTGTGTCAATGGCACTTGCATACAATAAGGTATCGTGTGACAGTTGATGATATTGATAGTTCTATATAGATTGATCGTATATATCATTGCATTCATTAACTTTTTTATCCTAAATAAATGCAGTTCACAAGTGCGGGGCACACCCATCTACGAGGAAATGCAATAATGATCACCAGCACCATAACTGTTGTTCTTTTCAGCACAGTGGTAAGTGATTTCCCTCCAGCTAGTTTTGAGTTGTGAATAGCAGAGCAAATTGTGTAGGCTTGATGCAATGATCTTCAGAAAACCTTAGAAATTTCTTTCACCACCTTGATATTTTCTATCCCTGACAGCTTCTTTTTCCATCTTAACTTACCATAAATTTATAATTCGAACTAGTTTTACGACTGTATCATCTGTGATGTCTCTTTTCCTTCAAAGAAAATACGGTTTTTGGGTGAATTAAAATATCTGCAACTGGCAATATTAGTTTGTTTTAGCATCCATATGCGATAAATTGTTTGCTTTCTCTGCAAATTCTTTGAGATGCTGTTCATTATGGTAACAATTCTTCTCCATGCTTGGCCCTGCACAGGTGTTTGGTTTGATGACTCAACCTCTTATAAAAATTTTGCTGCCTCATCCAAAACACCAATCAAGAAGCATGACAATTTCGTCAGATCCAACTACTCCAAAATCATTTACAATACCACTTCTTGGAGAGGGGCAGGACTCGTTAGATGATCTAGGTGGCCATGACATCGACCATCCAAGCAGCATACGCTCACTCTTGACCACCCCAACACACACTGTTCATCACTACTGGCGCAAATTCGATGATGCCTTCATGCGTCCTATGTTTGGTGGCCGGGGTTTTGTTCCCTTCGTTCCTGGCTCACCAACAGAGCGCAATTCTCCGAATCAATGGCATTGAAAAAGAAAGCCATTCAAGATGTACAAAAGATGTAAAGTTGTAAGCATTACAAAGACAATGAAGCGCGTCTTTGAACCTACCGCCGAAAATTTTGACAAGATTTTGGCATTCCTGTTCAGAAGCAGTGTATCTTATTTTGTAATTAGCTGTTATACGTTAGCTGTCAGATTAGGTTTGCCTATTCATTTTTCTTATTACCATCTTCTTTTTGTGATACTGAGAGCTCAAAATTATCTGTCATTTCTATTGCCTTTTTTTTGTATTGTATCATTGCTCTTTTTTCTTCTTTTAAATCTTGAGAATGATCGATTTGTATTGCTCTTGTTTAGACTCAAGTTGGAATTTAATTTCTCTTAATCTCTCTACTTTTAGCAGGAATTGAGGACTTTATTTTGAAATTATTGACCTATCCTAATTCAAGCTTATGCAAAATTATTAAACGTGGACCAACTCGCGTTTCCAAAAAAATTAATTCTTTTTTGTTAAAAATTAAAATTTTTTGTGTGTTTTTTGGATCGTTTTGATGAGTTAATTTTAAAAATAATTTTTAAAAAATAAAAAATATCATTTTGATGCATTTCAGCATGAAAAGCACTTTAAAAAACAGCCGCAACCATACTCTCAAACGGACTTTAAATATCAGATTACAAGTTGGACATGTTAACTTAGTTAAATTCAAAATAACATTGTTTTAAGATTTATTTTATAAAAACTTAAATTTAGTTTTGATCTGGTCATTCAAATTTGACTATATTAATTCAACTTTTGTTTTTTTTATTCTCGAATTAATTTAAAAAAACTCGGTTAGGATGGGTTTAATAAATTTATTTCTTATATTCCTCAATTAAGTTTGTGCATGTATAATTCAACTGTAGAATCGTAATTAGAAGCTATGGCATTGTCAATCTAATCTTCAATCTTCATTTTATTTTTTAATTTGGATTATTGGAACTAATTTTCAAATTTTAAAATTCATGTCCGGAGAGAGAGCCTTCTACGACTAGGGCCACTTGGTCCTCTCCTTCCCAAGGTCGACCAGAACTTGACTCAGATGCAGCTATAAACCCTAATAATTAAAGGCACAAGACCTGGGATGATTGTCCATGATTCAGATGGGAGTAATGCTGGCTACTTCGAAGAATCTCAATTGTGATATTTTATGTGGAAGTAGTAGCTGAATCATTGGCTCTCTCAGGCAAGGATGGTTCAACTTTCACGAGACGTGCATGGGCCATGAAGGTCTGATTTGCTAGTGCTCCCAGGTATCCAGCTATCTCAACACTTCAATTACTAGCTTCCCACGATTAGACGGCGTCTTTAACAGCTTATCGGGAAGTTTGAGAGTGAAGTTGGATCTTTTTAAATTTATTTTTTATTTAAAAATATATTAAAATATTTTTTTTATTTTTTAATAAAACCACCAAAATAAAAAAGCTTGTGAAAATTTCAAAATTCAAATCACAAAAACAAAACTCTAGATAAAGTGCATGTTAGTATATATTGAGGTGCGTGGAGAGTGTATGTCGCTTGGAAATATATATATATATATATATAAAATTTTAATTTTTAATTTTTTATTTTTTATTATTATATATCAAAATATTAAAAAATAACTCAATTTAATATTTTTTTTAAAAAACACACTTTTAAAAAAATACTAAAAAACAAAAACTACCACAATCAGAAGATTTCAAAACTCAAATCTAATTGTTAATAACAAGATTGTGCACTCGAGATGCGCATAAAACAGATTTCATCTATTTTATATTCAAATTTATTATTATATTTTTCTTCATCGTTTCTAATATATTTTTAATATACAAAATTTATATGCACACTAAAAATACAATGTATACTAAATTTTAGAACACTATGAAAATAACTCGGTTTTCTGTATTTATTTTCAATAACAAGTTTTAATTTGAAAATTGGTCAAAGAAAAAGGAATACAAAATTATAATCAAACACATTTCTAAGAAAAATAAAAATAAAAATAACCATAATGATACTAAACAACAGCTAAATTACAGATTGTCAAACATGAAGGACTAAGTTGTACTCTGGCTCAAAACCAAGGACTAATTTAGTTTCTGGGAGTGAAGTCCCTGTACCAAACCCACAGAGACATCCTAAGTACATCTGTGCTGAAACCCTCATACCTTGGAACTACGCTGTCTTGTCTCTCTGTCTCTGTCTCTGTCACTGTATCTGTCCAGCAAGCATCGAACCTTCTGTGATGACAAAGGCCTTGAAAGAAATTTTAAGAAGTCTTGAATACTTGTACACGTCAACATTTTCACTGTGGCTAGAAATTTATTTTCTAGCTTTCACATTTCTCTTGGAATTTAATTAGTTGTTAAAAGACATGTTGTTGTTTTAATTATTAGAGAACATATTATTTTATCTTACAACGTTCATATTTTTTTAGGAAGCAAGCTATGTATTTTTTTATAATAAATCTAAATTTTTATTTTTAGTTTATAATATACTCTCAAGTTATAAAAATGTTTTAAAATCAATAATTTTAAATTTTTATTATCCTTGTTATAGAAAAAAGAGGAATAGTGTTAAATTTAGCAAATTTATTCAACACGTTAAAAGATAATTTTGCTTCACATCTTTTTTTATAAAAAAAATTCAAACTTTTTTCTTTTTTTTAAAAAAAATACCTTCCAGATTTTTCTTTCAATATCATAATTTAATATTTTATTGATTTTAAATTAATCTTCATAATTTTTTTTAAAATCCAGTGGAATCCATGATTCAGGTTAATTGCATGTTTTGTGAGTCAAGCCGCAAAATTCAGATCGATCTAATATATCATAATTTTAATATTAAAAAAAATATCATCTTAAAATTGTTTTAAAACCAAACCAAACTTGTACTAATCATTTAGGTCGTCTTTGAATCCGTCAATTTAACTGGTTCATGTAGAGTCAACTTTCTTGTAGGTTAATTTTAAACTTAAGCCATTCAAGAAGTTAAGTTTGAAGGTTTTAAGGTTGACTTATTGGGTCTAATTTAATCATAATGCTAAATAGTTTCTTTTTTTTTTATTCCATCTTTTTTTCAATTGAATCTTTTTTAGGTTTTTTTTTTATTTATCAATTCCATCTATTTTTGTTATTATATTATTAAAAAAAATAGTTTCTTAAAAAAATTGTTAGATATAATAAAGTTCATGATCTAGGTCATGAATTCGGTGGGTTGAGCCGTGAATCTCAAGTCAATCTAATAAATTATTATCTCAATATTAAAAAAAATATCATCTTAAATTTTTTTTTAAAATTAAATTATGTTTTTTACTAATTATTTAAATTATTTTAGGACCCATCAAGTTAACTAGATTACATTAAAATAACTTTCATGAATTAATAGGAATAAACAAAGAGTTAGGTTAGAAAAATTCAAGTCTAATATGTTGGGTTGGATTAATAATAACAACAATTTTTTTTTTTTTTTAGTTTTTTAAAAAATTCAAGTTTAAGGAAGAATTTTCTCATGTGCAAATTGGGGCGGGCCGATTATTTATTAAAACCGAAATTCCACTATTTCGGCCTTCAAAATATAAAGAAGACGGCGACGTTTACAACCATCTTCAGCTTTCAAAGGAGGCAAAGGAACAGCGAGAGTGAGAGAGAGACCAGCAGCTTTTTAATCAAACAATGATGATGTTCATGCGGAAAGGCACTTTAGGAGCTACGGCTTCTTCTTCTGCTATTTGGCTTCTTCTTCAACAACATATGGAAATGGGTATCTTTCCTTTTCCTCCTAATTTCCCTTCTTTCTTGCTCTTCAATCACCACCACATCACCACTTCTGCTTGTACTGAGAAACCTTCTTTACCTCAAAAACATTGTGGGTTTGGTAGTAATACTAGCAATGACATTAGTATTGATGATGCCTTGACTTCATTCTATCGCATGGTCCGCATGAATCCTAGGCCCTCTGTTGTGGAATTTGGCAAATTCTTAGGGTCCATTGCCAAAAAGAAACAGTATTCCTCTGCTGTCTCTTTGTGCAATCAAATGGATTTGTTCGGGGTTACCCATAATGTTTATTCTCTAAATGTATTGATTAACTGCCTTTGTCGCTTGAGCCATGTTGATTTTGCTGTCTCTGTCATGGGTAAGATGTTTAAACTAGGTATTCAACCTGATGCTATCACATTCAATACACTCATAAATGGGCTCTGCAATGAGGGGAAGATTAAAGAGGCAGTAGGATTGTTTAACGAGATGGTATGGAGTGGGCATGAGCCCAATGTGATTAGCTATAATACTGTAATCAATGGTTTGTGCAAAAATGGCAACACAATTATGGCTGTTCGCGTGTTCAGGAAGATGGAGCAAAATCGCGGTAAACCAAATGTGGTGACATATAATACAATCATAGACAGCCTTTGCAAAGATAGGCTCGTTAATGAGGCCGTGGAATTCTTATCTGAAATGGTTGATCGGGGCATTCCACCAGATGTTGTTACTTACAACACGATACTCCATGGTTTCTGCAGTTTAGGACAGTTAAATGAAGCAACTAGACTGTTCAAAGAAATGGTTGGTAGGAATGTTATGCCAGATACTGTGACCTTCAATATTTTGGTTGATGGACTCTGCAAAGAAGGGATGGTTTCAGAAGCTCGGTGTGTCTCTGAAACGATGACCGAAAAAGGTGCTGAGCCAAATGCTTACACCTACAATGCCTTGATGGATGGGTATTGTTTACACAACCAAATGGATGAGGCCATAAAAGTGCTTGGCATCATGATTGGCAAGGGTTGTGCTCCTAATTTAAGTAGTTACAACATCTTGATCAATGGATATTGCAAGAGTAAAAGGATGAATGAGGCAAAAAGATTGCTTTCTGAAATGTCTGAAAAAAATTTGACTCCTGACACTGTCACTTACAGCACTCTTATGCAAGGTCTGTGCCAAGTAGGGAGACCTCGGGAAGCTTTAAATCTTTTCAAGGAGATGTGTTCTTCTGGCCTGCTTCCAGATTTGATGGCTTACTCTATTTTGCTAGATGGCTTCTGCAAACATGGACATCTGGATGAGGCATTAAAATTGCTCAAGGAAATGCATGAGAGGAGAATAAAACCTAATATCATCCTTTATACAATTCTTATTCGAGGCATGTTTATTGCTGGGAAGCTTGAAGTTGCGAAGGAACTATTTTCCAAGCTTTCTGCAGATGGAATACGACCTGATATATGGACATACAATGTCATGATCAAGGGACTTCTTAAGGAAGGGCTGTCAGATGAAGCATACGAATTCTTTAGAAAAATGGAAGATGATGGTTTCTTGCCAGATAGTTGCTCTTACAATGTTATCATTCAGGGATTTCTTCAAAATCAGGACTCATCAACTGCTATACAACTTATTGATGAAATGGTTGGTAAAAGATTCTCAGCAGATTCATCTACATTTCAGATGTTATTGGATCTGGAATCACATGATGAAATCATAAGCCGATTTATGCGTGGAAGCTCTCAACATACAAAAATGAATGACTAGTCTTATTTCCCTTGGTGCTATATGTTTTGTAACTTAATCTAGGTATTTTAGATTTTGAATTTGTACCTAATGTTTTGTGACATGTACTAATCCTAATGAAGGAATGGGTTAGAAATGTGAACTTGATGGTTCTCATGATCTTGTGCAATTAGCCAAGTCTTATAGGAGCTGATTCGGATGGTGTTGTTTACGAGGCTTGTAATCTTGCTTTAGGTAGAATAGCTTAGCTCGTCTACGTAGAGAATTTAAAGATTTCAAAAACACACAGCATTGACAGGAATGGACCTATATAATACTGGTATGGGAGTTTTTTGTCTTCTGGGAATTTGGAATGAAGAATCTAGAGACTGGATTTTTCGTTTATGGTCCTCTGAGCTGTGGTAAAACCCTAATTGCACTAGTGAAGCGGGAGCTACTTTAATCAAATCCCTTAATTGCTTATCACGAATTCATGTTGGAGAAGTTAGGACCAGAACCCTTTAATTGCAACAGCTTTGGAGGTGTCGTGGGGCCTCACATGCTGTATTTGGAAACATCTAGAGATTCTATTTCGTATGAATTTTACAAACTAATTGAAGTTGTTTTTAAAACTTTTGAATGATTGACTCAATTTGAAAATTTCAATTTCTAGCTCGAGAATTCTAGCTTGGTCTCAGTACATAAGAAAAACCACCATAGTTCCTTCAAAGCTTCTACTGTGGAAAATCAATCTTGTCCATTTTTCTCTGTGTTCTCCTTCTTCTTCCTTGATGTATCATTTGGGAATTGAAAGGTAAATTGTTTTACAGTTGAAAAGGGTGATGAATCAAATTAATTAGAGTGTATTCAGTAGACTACTGCCAAGCTAAATTCGTACCCTAACAAAGCAATAAAGGCGATAACGAAACAAAAAAGAAAAGAAGAAAACAAACAAAAGCAGTAGAGAGGAGTTCTTTGCATCGAACGGCTATTTCTTGGAAGTAACCTAAAAGCAATACGATGTTTGTGTTCTTTCTTATTGGTCATAGGTCATACATACAAGATATCTCTCTCTCTCTCTACATTCCATTGTTATGTTCATTCTGTGTATACATGCAACACACCGACAATCCGGAAGTCAATCCCTCCAAAAAGGGGCGGAAGGGATAAAAAAGTGAGAAATCTTAGACAAACATATATGGCCCCCAGCTATTTCCTTGCATCATTTATATCAATAATCGGGTTGCTTTTGCCCTTTTTAAGTTCTAACTATGAACAGACCTTAACTGTGTAAAAGATATCCAAGCTCGATACTGATGAGTGCAATCATAACAACAAATAGAAGAGGGAACCCCACGTACACTCTTTTTACACTTGTCCTGCTTCTCAAAAAATCCTGCCGATGAAAGGAAAAAATCGGTCAAAGATATAAAGTTCATTTAAGAATAGAGGCATGATATTGAATATTTGCACAGGTTAGCACAGAGAGGACAGATGAAAGGCTTGCACGTTTGCATTAGATAGAGAAGCCAATTTTGAGAGCTTACGAGTTCTTCTTGCAAGATTTTCCTTTCTTGACTGCTTTGTCTCTTCTCCTCTGTTAACCTTGAAATAGTAGACTCAGTCTGCACAGGAAGTTCAAGTGGCCCTATTAAATGTTATATTCAAGTAAATCATTATGAATGTCCAAAAACACTAAATCAGGAGGACCCAGTAAAATTTTGCCACCTTTTCTCCACAAGATAAATGTGGCCACCTATCCTTTAAAATGGGCCCTTGCCATGATAGAGAATAGGACCACTAGTCAAAGCCAGAGACTAATGTATTAAAGGGTCATGAATATGTAGGATTATTATCATTAAAAGCAGAGCCCCGGTGTCTTGGACCAGAAAGATTCTGAGAAAGGCTAACCTCGTTCAGCTTTGATTCAAGTACGTGCAATTTTGATTTCATCTCATCAATATCACTGGTCAACTTCAGCTCCACTGCATTCGCTGTTATGATTTCCTCATTCAGTGAAGGGGACTCCATATCCGGTGCTGGTTTTGAGTGTTCATTGCTAATGGCATCCTTATCTTGCTTCAACTCTTCGTCCTGTGCCAGCTTTAACTCCTTCTCATTGACTATGTCAATAACTGGTACCCAATCTGTGTCACCTGACAGCTTAGACTTCTGACCATGAATCACGTCCTTCTCTGGCTTCAACTCTACATCCTCAGATGTATTGCTCTCATGACCGTTGGTCATTTTGAATTCAGCATCCTTGGCAACCTGATACTAATATAGAGAAGAACCACTGTTAGGTACTCAAAAACAAAACTTGAGAAAAAATGAAAGAATACTACTTGCAGAACATCAAATTGAAACTGTGGACATGAAAGTTTAGTATTACAAAACTAGGCATTACCAAAATGATAAAAGCAGAAGAAACTTTCTTACTGTTTGCGGTGGGGTGATAATTTCAACTCTATTCAGCACAGGATCTTTCAGTACCGAAGGTTCTAAAAAAGGCCCCTGCTTCCAAAAAAAAGATAAAGAAAAAGAAAAAAGAAAACTTGAGAAAAAATGGAAGAATACTGCTTGTGGAACATTAAAATGACAACTTTGGACATTAAAGTTTAATCCTAGAAAACTAAGCATTGCCAATATTTTAAGAAACTTTCTTACCATTTGCGGTGGGTTGAGAATTTCAACTCTATTGAGCACAGAATCTTTCAGTACAGAAGGTTCAAAAAAAGGCCCCTGCTTAAACACTCCATTAATTGGTGTCGGTACAAATGATTCAGGTGAGCTGATGAGAGCCACTCTCATCTTGACCTCTTCAATATGCTTGTTATCATTTTTGGCAAACTGCAGATAAAAAAACAATAATCATAAGAACTAAACCAGAGATTCAAAGTAAAAAGTAAAACTTCAAAGACACTTACCGTACTAGATGTGATGTCCTTCTCAGTTGTCCCAACAGGAACAACTGTGCTTTGGATTAAAAACTTGTCTTTGCACACCATATCAGGAGGAGCCTCCTTCTGAGATTGCATTGTGACTGCATAGCATTCAACACCATAGCTAAGGGGATTAGAAAGACTATAACAGGAAAAAAATAATATCTACTTAAAAAAACAAACTGCACAGTTCAGAAAGAGGAAGGAGCACATGACATATGGAAGTTAGAGGAGGAAAACAATGAGACAGCAACAATAAGGGCACACACTATAACCAAAAGCAGTTTCATTAACCTCCTCCTTTCATATGTTTCGCAACTCAAGCATTATAGGAGCTTAATTACTGCCCTTGGTCTCATAGTTTCCAAGTCAAATTACCTCCGAACCTCATCTTTTGAAATAAAAAATTAAGTCCAGACTGGAGCAGTATGCAAAGATGCAAATTCTTAGGTAGGTTCCATGTCATATAAACCAGACCAAAACCAAAATATATCCAATAGCATGTCCAATTTTGCTCCATTTGTCCCCCACTTCCACACACACCCTTCATTCTCTGTAAAAGTAAATTCACTAAAATAATGTCCGTTATTGAATTGCATCAAAGTAGAAATCAACAAGAAAACAAAACACACAACAGCAGAAGTCAGATAATAACCACAAGAGTCCTGAAGGTAGCCAGTACAAATTACATGGCACTTACAGCTTCAACTCAAGAACACTCAATGTAATATATAGCCTAGCATGCGAGCATGCACAACTCATGTGTCCAATATTTCACAAGGATGCATGTTCAATTAACTCATTAAAAGAAAAAAAGAAAGAAACGGATACCAATAAATTCACAAGTTGATTTTGGATCTATAACACCAACATTTGGTCGCACAGAGTACTTCTTAGGTGAAGTTGTTTTAACCTGCAACACCAAGCCTAAATGTTATTACCACCCAGCATCATATCTCTTGGAACACAATTCAGACTGTCAAACAAAATCAGGTGAGATTCGATTTGAACCTTGAAAGCAACATTGTGGGGGGCATTGTTGGTAAGGCATATTGAGCATGAGCTTTGCTTCTTCACTTCAACTACAGTAAACATTCACACATTCCATAAGCTTTAAAATCCAATCAAACCAGCACAGCAATTACATATCCAATTTCCAGAGTCACATGAACAATTCCCAGATACTGTCCAATGCTACTCTGTCCCAAACCATTAAATTCTTTTAATTATTCAACGAAAACCCAAAAATGATTTTTTTCCTGTTTCAATTACTGTAAAATGAAACACTACAAATATGGTTTTTATATCTTCAAAAATACTGCAAGCAAACCTTTTTCTCCAACCAAAAACAAAACCCACAACAGATAAGGTAATAAAAAGAAGTAGAACGAAATTCATGATCATAACCCCTCTCATTATCCTCATTCACTAAACAAAGCATAAAAGAACTTTACAGCATCAAGAAAAAAAATCAAAATTTACATAAACAGAAGGGTAAAAACATAAATCAATGGTTCAAGAATAAGTATGAGCTGATAAAAATTGAGCATGGGGCCATGTATCATGTATGTACTAATAATGATTTTATTACTTACAAACAAACTTAAGTTCCTTAGGCTGGATTTCCAAAAGCTGTGTCATGATTTCTTCTTTCTATCAAAATCAAAAAGCAATCTTCATAGCATCCAAAGCTCTATGACTTCTTTCTTTTTCTCTGCATTATGATCAATGAAAAAAATTAAATATTCATATAGATCAGACCCAACCCACATGCAGAAAATCCCCAATCCATACACCTACACCATTTAAACACAACATAAATAAAGTATCCATACACCTACACCTGATAAAAATTGGTTCATTGTCACATGATAAAAAAAAAATCAATGACTGATTCTATCAATAGTTTAAAAAACAAAAAAGGACGTATATAATAATAGCAAAAATTATAGAAAAAATAAGAAAAATCTCGGTCAGTGAAATCAATACCGACTCCAATAAATTATTTTCGTTTCCAATTTTTTATTTAATATTAACGCAGATCGTAACCAAAATCAAATCATTGCACGCATTGAAATTGACTCGACTTACATCTGACTCGGTTAGAATTTAACTCAGTCACACACGACATGGTATTGAATCAGAGAGAGAGAGAGAGAGAGAGAGACGGTTGCTGTAAAAACGGAAACAGCGAGATGAAAAATGAGTCCAGTTCAAATACTCAGAGAACCGAGTCAATATTACTAATCGCAGTGCAAGAAAAACAAAGACGGAAGTCAAAACGAGTCAAGAGAAACGACACCGTTTAGATTCTCTAAATACTCTATATCATCATCAGCAACAACAAAAAATGCGGAATAAAATCATTTCTTCTCCGATTGAGTCCAGAGCAACGAGTCGACGACACTCACTGAGTCAAAGCGACACTGTGATCTTCTCCGAAATGAGTAAAAAAAAAATGACGTAGCGTACAGTCAGAGAGAGAGGGCGAGAGATTAGTCAGAGGAAAATTGATGACTGTAGGAGCTGAAAAAGGAGGAGGAAATATAGGATAGAGAGGGGGTATTTATTGAAATTCGTGTCTTTGACGTTTATTATTTAATTAATTTGGTGTCCTGTTTTAAAATTGATAAAAAAAAACAGATAAATTTCCACACCTTGTCAGAGGGAGATGAACCCTAGAAATTCTTCGAAACTGTGAGTGAGAGAGTGTTTTTTGGAGTAGATGACGGCGTATTGCGGTTGAGCTTGCTCGCTTGTTGCAGAGCAGACTATTGGGAGTGAAAGCTAAGTTTTTGTTTCTGAAAATAGAGAGAGAGAGAGAGAGAGAGAGTGGTGGAGTTGGTTGTGCTTGTATATATCTTTCTCTGTGCAGCAGGCAAAGGAAAGTGGAGGAGGAGGAGGAGGAGGAGGAGTATGGGTTGGTGGGTTGGTGGTTTAGTCGCTGATGGAGGTTGTACCGGCCGTTTCGTTTCCTTCCTTTTTTTATAGGGAGATGTTATGGAAGTGGGGTGGGGCGATTATGTATTTGATTGTTTTTGTTTAGTTTTAACTCTAATTTAATGTATTTAAAAATACATATATTATATGCTGTTTAAGCTGTAATTGTTGATATTAATATTTACGTCATATATAATAAGAAGGAGAAGATCAAAAAATATATATATATATATACACACACACACTTGAGTTTATCAAGAAGAATGGTAAAAATATAATTTTAAGAAAAAAATTAATTTTAAATTTCTTTTTTCTAGATTTCTCTTTTTTAATCTACCTTTCTTGTGTGAACATCATATAACTTCTCTAATTATTTTTTTGTTTTAAAATGATACTTTTCATATTTTTTTTTAATTTTAAAACATAAGAACTATAGAAAAATAACTAAAAAAATCAATTTAATACTTTAAAACAAAAAAAAAAACATTTGAAAATTAACACATGCAATACCATACCAGCACTGAAATTATGATTTGTATGGTTGGGGTAGAATAAAATAAATAATTAATTAATTAATTAATATATATATCATGAAAGCAATCACAAGCCATTCGTTTTTGTGTCTTTTTTACTTCATACTATAAAAAGATACACATATCTCACTTTTCTTGACAAAAATAAATCTGCAGCTGAAGGTTTTCTAGTTAAGGAAACATCAGGACTAGTTTTAGAAATTTTTTGGGAACGTGGTGTAAATCATGTTTTTTAAAAATTCAATTTTTTTTTGCTAAAATTTAATATCATTTGTATGTTTTGGATCGTTTTAATGTGCTGATATCAAAAATAATTTTTAAAAAATAAAAAAATATCATTGACATATATTTCGAAACAAAAGGTTATTTGAAAAGTAACCACTACTACACTACTAAATATATTCTTGAAATCCCTCTAATTAAATCCCTAATTATTCAAATCATAATTATAACATCGGTCAATTAAATTGACCCGATATAAACAAGCAAAACTTGGGTCTAATTAATCCATCCAGGTTAATTTGTAATTTAGATGTCCCAGCAAAACTTGGAACAAACTTTTTTTTAAAAGAAAAAAAACTGAATAATTTTTCACAAAGAGAGAAAATAAATGTACTTCACAACAAAGTATGAGATTCTGTTTAGCAGTGTAGTCCTTCTGTGTGGAACGTGCGAGGATTTTGTCTGTGATGGCATGCTTTTGTCACAATACGTGTCCATCCACTTACATAATAAATGCTCATCGAACCTAAGACTTTTTGAAAGAAAGTGCTGATCTGCCTGTCCCACTCATCCCTGTGACCCGTGCACGATTTTACATATTCTTCCCCTTTTTCTTTATTTTTAATCATGGTAAAGTCAATCTCCTTTTCTTTTCACATATTACTTACCGAACCTTTTTTACTGTAGGTTTTTTAAAATATCAGTAAAAGTTAATTTTTATTTTAAAATATATTAAAATAATATTTTTTTATTTTTAATATCAATTAATAAGATAACTAAAACCACTAAAACAATAATAAGGAAAGTCTCACCTAATATTTGTTGGCCTTCTCGTTGCTGCTTAAGATGGTAAATCCAAACTCATTAAGTTTATTGGTTTCATGTTGATTTTGGGTTTATGATTCGGTTATTAAGTCATTTTAGACTATATATGAATTTATAAAAGTATATAAGGTGTTTTTACAAGTTAATTAAATTGATAAATGATTTTTTATTTAAAAAAAAAAAACTCGAACTCAATTTTATAGTCGTTATTGTGGTCAAAATATGAAGAAAAGTAAGCAACACGTCGCCTGACTTTATTTTTTTAAAAAAAAATATGGGGTGGATGATATTTTGTCTACCCTGTTTTCAAGTGAAAATAACAAGGTCCCACGCACGGGCTCTTTTCAAAATGGGTTAAGCGAGCAGGTTTGACTTGTCAAACCTAACAACACCTAGTCTTTTTTTATGTTTTATATATTCTTGTTTGTTTCCATCGATACCTCTTCCTTACATGTGATTTTTTAAAACATCTTTTTTTTTAATTTACATTTAAATTAATAGCTTTTTTTATTTTTAGAATCTTTCTTTAGCTTTTTTTGAAAAAAAAAATGTGTTTAAAAAAAAATATGGGGTGGATGATATTTTGTCTACCCTGTTTTCAAGTGAAAATAACAAGGTCCCACGCACGGGCTCTTTTCAAAATGGGTTAAGCGAGCAGGTTTGACTTGTCAAACCTAACAACACCTAGTCTTTTTTTATGTTTTATATATTCTTGTTTGTTTCCATCGATACCTCTTCCTTACATGTGATTTTTTAAAACATCTTTTTTTTTAATTTACATTTAAATTAATAGCTTTTTTTATTTTTCAGATTCTTTCTTTAGCTTTTTTTGAAAAAAAAAATGTGTTTCTAATTATACAAGATCTTGTATGTATCTAATATTTTAAATAGATTACTCAAATCCATCTATATTTTTAAAAGTTTTATATAAATAAAAATTATCTGTTCCTCGTGATAAAAGGTCACCTTTAAGATTAAAAAAAAAACATTTGCATTAAAAGAAAATGTTGAAGTTATTATATGTAAGTATCGATTTTTTTATTCATATTTTTTTCTCAGTGTTAAGAAACATGTTAACAACACCTACACATTCATTCTTCTATGTTGCAACAAAGATCTATCTAATCCTCTAGAAAGCGAACCAAATAGACGCGTTAATATTTTTTTTTCCATTTATTTGCATAAAATGGTTCTTAATTTTTTTAATTGAATATATACATAAACTTTTTAATTTCTAATTAGATTTTATTTGCCAAAAATCCTGTTGAAAAATCCTGAATATATTTTTTTTTATGAAAAAATTAAATCTATAGAAAAACACGAGTTAAATAGCTATTTCATCACAATCAGTTCTTCTAATCTATGGTTCTTGGATCTCAATCTCTGAAGCATGGTCTTACTTTGATATCATAATTATTTTTCGACTTTGGACTTTTTCACTGTAATTAATGGTTTGCAAACGAAATTTCTAAACCATGACTTTGTCTTGTTTGTTAGGTAACCAATCTCTTGCTGGAGCCAAATATTTAGTTAATTGTGATTAAATCAATGGGAAAAATCATTTAATCCTCGCAGTGAATTGACTTAATTGATACAAATTTAAATCTGGCCCCGCTAACAAGTAGTGAGCAAGCTTAATAATAGAATTAAGGACCAGATTAATAATTTAATAATTGAATTAAGGACCCTAATCAGCAGATTGTGTGGTTTGTTCATGACAGATGAGGTTCATCTTTCTTGAAAATAACAGGCAGGTGATTAATATTTGGTGATTAAATGTGTGATTAGAGCAAATTTACAAGCAAAGCATTCTGTTAATGTTGTACCGTGCACGGCTGATAATTTGATATATGAGATTTAGAAATTTCATGAGATGATCAAGAGAGGAGGAGCTCAGCCATCTCCATGGAGTAGTGATTTTTTTTTTTAAAAAGGCAGGAAAATAAAGACATATTTAGGAATTACCGTGTTTTATTACTGCTTTAGAATAAAAAAATAATAATTAAAACGAAGAGGATAAGATGAAAAATAAAAATAAAATCCACAAGAGATGTCAATTACTTTTTTCATTTTTTTTAAGGAGATGTGAATTACATTGGGCATCAATAAGCAAATAAGTTGTTTAATCTTCTAGCTCTTACTAGGCTTGATTTATTTGTTGAAAAATGTTTGAAAATTATTTTCAGAATATGTATTAAATATCCTTTTTCCAGATTGCCTTGGTTTTCTCGTTGTCCAACATAACATATAAAAATATTTTATTTTCCCATGTTTTTAAAAATATTAATACAACTTATATTTATTATTTTTTTATCTAAAATAATATTATTTTAATTTGTTTTTTAATATTGACCTGATTAGATTTAAATCAAAATTAACTTAATCAACCAATCAGAATCAGTCAAAATTAATTAAATTAATATTAAATCAATTTAATTTAAAATTTAACCAAAATTAAATTTTAAATTATTAAGTTTTAGACATCAGTCTATTTGAGAGTGTGGTTACGATTGCTTTTTAAAATGCTTTTCATGCCGAAATATATTAAAATAATTTTTTTTATTTTTTAAAAATTATTTTTTAAATTAACACATCAAAATGATTCAAAACATAAAAAAAATAATTTTTAATATAAATAATTTTTTTAAATTTTTTTTAAAAAACTTGTTCAAACACCAGCTACAAACCAAGTGAAATATTAAAAAACAGACCCGGTCTACATGGTCGACCGTGATTCAAATTGTGGTTGGCCACAAAAAAACATAAAAAATAATTTTTTTTTCTTGCGGCCAACCATAGAGTAGAATGCAGTTGACCGTAGACAAACAAGCCCTTATAAAATTGCATATGTAAACTTCATTGCTTGCGACTCTTATCTATTCAGAAAAGCCGTAAATAATTAAAAAAATTACTTGGTATTATAGCCAAAACATTGTCTGTCTAGAATTTATTTTTTTTTTTTAAATATTTATTTATTTAATATATTAATATATAAAAAAATATTATTTAAAGTATTCATGAATAAAAAAATCATTTTGAAACTCAAAGTCTATTATACTCCCGTACAGCACCAAGGCACAATGCCTAGCTTTCCCCGTCCAGCCCATCTTCACGAATCCCTATGTTATCGAACGGCTAATATGAGCTCTCAACACCACCTAAATAAAACACTCACTTACTTCAGTCACCAAATCTGACGCCGCTTAGGTCACCAAACTGCTAGCTACTGCCCTTTTTTTCCTCCTCAGCCACTACAAAACAACTCTCTTTCTCTAGACCAAACACGGCCGTCGGTGAGCACAGAAAATAAAACGAGAAAACCACTTGTTATAGCCCTTGTAAATGTAGTGATATTTCACTTTAGTCCCTTTACTTTAAAGTTTCTCCCCACTTTGATTTCCTGAACATACTTGAATGTGGTTCTGGGTAATGTAATCATTTACTACTTGTTGTTTTCATGTTTTCTCCTATCTTACCTTTTCATAAAATCCAAGAGAAACGTTTAAAAGGTTGTCGGAAAGATTTTTACAAAATAATTCATGTATTTTCTATTTTAAAATATAGAAATTTACTTCAAAATTATTATAAAGATAAATTTAATTTAGATTTTCACCCCTATCTTTTCAATCAAACACGTTTATATCTTTATTTCTTTTATTTTTGGACACCAGCCTAAAAATTTCTGGTATGAACAAGCATAAAAGTCTTTTAGCAATAAATATTATTGTTAAACATGCACAATTCAAACATTTATTATGCACACAATTACAGGTACAGCAACCACAAATAATTGCCTCCACAACTATACAAAACGACCAAATTGGAAATTTGGATACATCATAATTTTATAGTACAAAATCTCAAAATCAAGGATCAAAATGAGTCATTTTCGAATTAGTAGGGGTGAGAGTGTAGTTTACCAAAATCAAAACACTCACGCCCTTGACAATATCGAAATTAGCCACCTATAAATAAACCTTCAAAATCATTTCACAGTCACTTCCCTTAGCATTCTCCGTCTCTCTCCTTCTCTCTAAAGGCTCAAGCTTTTTATCTATCTAGAATCTCTAATGGCCGCTTCCACAGGTTCTTTGATTTCCATGCAATCTCGTCATGGAATGGTATAAAGTTCACTTCTTTAATGTTTGTTTTTGCTCTTTGGCGTACAACTGTTTTCTTTTTTTGTTTGTTTTGTTAGATCTGTTGTTAAATTTAAGCTCTTGATTTGATCCGGGAAGCTTTTGATTTGATGTTTACTTTGCATGTGATTAGATATGTTTATCTAATGATAGCGCTGTTTTTCTTTGTTCTTGGCGTAGTTTTAGTGTGGTTTCACTGTGTTGTTTTCATGAATATCTCGATCAATTTGTAATCTAGTGAATTTTAGTTTGGATGCAAAGCTTAGATCTTTTTAACCAGAGTGACATGCATTTGGAAATATAGCTATCATTGAGATACCCTCTTAATGATGGGTATGATGTCTCTTGTCATTCTGTATGGGATATATGGTAAGACACAATGCAATTGCTTTGTTCCTCAAGCTGAAATCTCTTGGGAGCTGAGGGTGATCTTTGTTATTTTTTGTTTGAAAGATTCTTTTTTGGTTGTTTTATAATGCCCCCTTTCTTGTTTTTGTTATTGATGATTCTCTAAAGCTTATGTTTGGATCCGTATTAACAGGCCACATCCAGGATCTGTAGTTTGAAGCCAGTTTCACTTTCAAATCAAGGAAGAAGCTACCTGTCTTTTGGGTTGCGGTCTATGCCAGCTCGCAGCCTCAGGGTTTCATGTGCTGTATGTTTCTTTGTTGACATTGCTTTAGCATTTTTATGGTTTTCTCTTGTGCTGTATTGTTCCTGGGAAATGATTGGTTTGTTATAATTTTTTCTGGAAAATCAAACTGGATTGACATGTTGTAATTTGGATGTTCTTCATGGTTTTTTTCTGCTTGTTTACTTTTGTGGGAATTCTAAAAAGTTCTGATTTTGGAAATATGCTGTAAACCTAGTGAAGGTGAACATATTGGTTTAAGTGTTTTTTGTTATGCCTTGTAGCTAGGGATTTTATTCAGCATATGCTTCTTGTAAATTAGAGGGGTGCAGAATTGCCTAAAGCTAGATTCCTGATTAAAACATGAATGTGCCTTTTATTTATCTGCTCCCTGGTTAGCATATGAGTTGGCCAGGAAGAAATGCTATATGTATATGTGATATATTTACCTGTCATTCATCTTCTTGGCTTTGGAAAATAATATGCTACACTGATTTCTATAACCTTCTAAGGTCTTCTACAAATATTTGTTTACAAGGTTTCCTATAACGTGGTTTGTCAATCTGATCAAATGCAGAATTGTTTGCAATTGTGCTTCTTGTATTTCTTCATTCATATTCATTGATGACTTTAAATGTCTTTGAGCAGGCCAAACCAGAAACAGTTGAAAAGGTGTGTGAGATAGTGAAGAAACAGCTGGCATTAGCTGATGGAACTCCTGTTACTGGGGAATCCAAATTTACAGCACTTGGGGCTGATTCACTTGATACGGTATCTTACATTTACCTCTGAATGTTTTCTTTTGAAACATTTCAAGGACATCATCTTCCCCTTCTGACATCCGAAGTTTTCCCCTTGACTGTTGATTGTGGATGCACATGAATTTTCTTGTCTTATGCTTTTAACTATTGCTTGATCAATAGATCTATTTAGTTTCCTAAAAAATAAAGTACTAATGGATATTAGTTCTGAATTTTAGTTCCTTAGCTGCCTACTTTAATGGAATGGTGGGAGACGATTTGATGGGATGAAAATGAAACATTGTTTGTTCAATAACTTGAGAAGTGAAAGGAACAGTTATGTTTGTATGCCTCACTGCCTTGCCTTTTGAGTTGGATATAATTTCTCGATCTGTATTCTGTAGTGGGGAATTTTTTGAGCATCTTAGGGTTTAATCAGTTGTTTTTAGCTTATGGTGACCTATATTTATTCGCCACTTCTTTCAGGTTGAGATTGTGATGGGACTTGAGGAGGCATTTGGTATCAGTGTTGAAGAGGAGAGTGCCCAAAGCATTGCAACAGTTCAGGATGCTGCTGATCTTATTGAGAAGCTTGTCGAGAAGAAAGATTAGAGGAAACAATGATCAGACTTGGAGATCATTTTTCACCTGCACTTATGTTTATTGTTAGTCTGCTATAGATGGAATGCTAGGCAATCTTGTTGTGGTTATGTTTTGTTGGTTTCTTCTAGAAAAACTCATAAATCGCCAGGTTGTGAACTTAGGTTGTGTTTTCAGAAACGAACTTGGCATTTCTTGCTTAATATTGATAAACCTTTTACATGATGTATTTTACATCACATTATTATTGCTACTTATTTTCTGTTTCATTTTTCACTTGAGGGTGAATCCCGGGGAGAATGAGATGTGCCCTCGGTAATTGAGTATGCCTACATTTGCTTTCCAAGATTCAGGCCAAATTAGGCCGTGACCATCAATGAAGCCAGCGCACTCTAATGCGTTAACCATCCTGAAAGCCAGCAAATAATTTTCCCAAATTGCCCCAACACTCATTTTCCCAATTTACATAAATATGGAACAAATCTAGTTGCAAATCAGCTAAAAAATGACCATGGAAGCCAAGAGGCCAATGGGGGTTAATGACTGAGTGGAGCAAGTTCCTGTAACGTCCATATCCAATGTATGTAAGGTTTCGCAGCTTTGCCATACACGGTTGGGGTCGAACCAAGGGGGGAAACTGAGAAAAAAAAATTACCATCTTCCCTAACTAGCCAAGCCAAACGTTAACCATCCTCAAGTATCATCCAACCAAGAAGAAACTAGCACATCAAAGATACTGGGGGCAAAACAGAGCTTCACGGTTCACTTATTCTTATTATACGCCGTGTACATCAAATGCACATCTATCATGAATGATCATGTTTTACAAAATTGATCAAATCTCTCTTACATTCCAGTAGCATTCTTCTATTTACATTGCACAACATATTTGCTTCCAGACAAAACAGTGGTAATTTTCAATTTTCAGTCCCAGTCATCATCAAAGAAACCAGCATCTTTCATCTCTGAATAGTATACATTCTCCAGATTCAAACCTTCCTCCTATGGTCATCAAAAGCACAACCACTAATTAATCACTCTTTCTAGCATCTTACAACATATATGTTAAAAACTGATGAACATAAATTTGGAAAGACAAGGAAAAATGAACCAATGATTATGATTACCTGGAAAAAGTCTGCTAAAAAGGTTACATACAGAAGAGGAAGGTAAAAGGCATGGTAGCATACAATTGTGATCCCATACAACCTGTACAAGAAAGATTTAACATAGGGGAAAATAAAGCACTTAGAGAACAAACTCCACACAATTACTGAAAGGTTTAAATGGAATATTGTGATAAGGAGATCGATCCATAATTACCAGTAACCAAAACCAGCCCCATGTCCAGTAAGTGCACAAGCAAACAGTGCCAGTGCATTCAAGATGAACATAATGGCAATATAATTGTAGAACGCAGGTCTTGCTGTGAAAAGGGTAGAGATAAAAGTTAAAAAAAAACAGCTCTGAAATTGACAAGAAATTGATTGTGCCAATATGCAAATTTTAGACAAACTTACCGGGTAGCCTCTCCCTCCACTTGGAATGATACATGAACATTATCAACCCATAAACAGCAGTCAGCACAAGTCTGTGGATAACCCACAAGCTCCACTTCATGCGATGGGAATGGTCACTGCTATCAATGAACAGAGGAATCCCAAATCCAAAAAGGTATACAGCCTGTAAGAAAAAAACAATCACAATGTAAGACTCGTTGCAATAACATACAAGAGCCAAAGGTTTTAACAGATTGGATACCAGTATTCTATATGTGCATCATGGCTTAGACAAGTAATTCAACAAGCATTTCAAACTCAAGAGTGCTGGCATTTGTTTGACCATTCTAAAATAGGGCACAAGAATTACCTGGCTTCACTGTCAAAAGTGTCAATGCAACACACTAGAAAAGAAGACTTAAGATGTCTTCCCTATCTGATGGTAGCATTCTTTGTAAATGCCAGAGAAATGCTACTAATAGAACAACAAAGGTGTAATAGGAAGAAAGAAAATACCTTGAGGAATATATCCAAACCAACAATGAGGGCTGAGACACCAAAAGGTTGTGTCAAATCTTCCAATCCACTCGCATAATTTCCTTGCAGTAAAAAGGCGATCAAGCTTACTTCCAGAAACAGCATTCCTGATGTTGTAAACAATGATAAGATATTCCACGATAATTCTTTTCCAGGAGTGCATTCCCATGCCTGAATCAACACAAGAAAAAGTAATGTGAGTGTAGTAGCCAAAGGGCCTAGCAGTACATGCAAGAAGAATCTCCAAAGATTAAAGCCTTGTGCTGGCATGACTGGATTTACACTATCTTCTAATGATGTAATCGCATTTCATTAATCTAAATGATAGCAGCTACAAGGCTTAACAGATGTTTATCTGCAAATGGCAAAGATGGAAAATCATCCAGGACAATTAGAGAGAGAGATGAATGTCACTTGGTTGATTATTGCAAAAGCTGGCATTACAATAGCATGCAGTCTTACACATTCTTATGGAGAAACATGTTCAGTTAATCTGTATAGAGTGCTAATTGAGCTGCATTTTAATGATGTAATAAGGATTTTTTTTTACTAAGGAAGGTCAAACAATTTTTCTCTCTCTGTATCATGATTGCTTGGGATCGAGGGAGTCATCTTAGATTTTCAAATGGCTGTAACTTGATTTTCATGTTCTAAAATAATGACAATCAAATGAATCAAGTGAAACAAGATAGCTTCAGACTAAGTGCGTCAGATGATGGGCAAATTGAACATGCCAGCCATCCCCTAAAAAGATACAAGACGCAGCAAGACTAAAATATTGCTGTACAACCTACCAATTCCTGATTGCATCTTCTATTTCATAACTGATCACAATCTCTTAGCACCCTCAACCTTACACTATAGTTTGACCAATTTTCCACACACAAGAAAATAATTTCATACAAAAGATTAGTCGTTAACACTGGAAAATAGTTGGTACTCCAGAGGAAGGCTACTATTGTAGTAAGTGCCCGCAAACATGTTATATCGTCTTTCAATATACCATCCTTTTGAATCTCTAACATTTTGAATTGACATTTGTGCTTCTGTAGGGAAGAGAAAAGGGCAATGTACAATGGAGATATACATACGAATACTGACCCATGATGATCTCTTACCAGATTAAACTCACAGAATGAAACATAATTTCACCAGTTAATGTGTTCATGAATCACCAAAGATAACTCATATCACGAAACATTCAACATATAACAATAGATATAAACCATAAGACATCAATATTCTCAATCCATCAGAACGATTATATGGTAATCACACATCAGTACGCCAAAAACATCCAAATGAGATAAGATCAAACTGCTACCAATCAGGAAGGGAAAAAAAGCTAACCTACCACTTAGATTATCCCTAGATTCTGCCTAATTAACATAAGCTTTATGCACGAATAATCAAAGTTCCAAAATGACTATCTTGATGGATGGGATGCTAGAAAAGCGTAACATGCATAGAATCAAACACATTCTAAATTGCTTTGTTAATCTTAACACCATCCAAACTGGTATCCAAAACAATTTTGACTAGAAACCTAAAAACAGCATCAAGCAACATTGGTCTTTCCACTAATTCGGAAAAACCACAAAGTAAACAACCATTCAAAATCTAAATGGATGAAAATATCAACACAATCGAGAAATACACAAACAAAATGCTAATTCAACAACAAACCCATAAAGCTGAGAACTTTTTCAGAGACCCAATTAAGATTACAGTAAAACAGTGAAATTGGCATCCAAAATCAGAGTCAAAGTTGCAATTAGCATTAAAGAAACAAAAAATCAGAAAATATATTAAAAACCCACATAAAAAATCACCCATTAAGACTCTAAATTGAAGAAACCCACAAACCTGAAAGCAAGACCAAGCAAAATTAAGCAAGCTAACAAGCCAAAGACTGCAATAATAGGCAATCATTATAGATGATCTCCCATTTGAAAGCTTCCTAAAGCTCTTTTTAGCTTGAAATGCCAAATAGATTACAAAAGCAAGAGAAGTCAAGATCAAAATCGCATTATGCAAAAAGCCATGACATTCAACGAGCCAATTGAAGAGACTTGGCCCAACAAAGGTCCCTTCTTTGAGAGTTGAATTAGGGTTTTGTGAGATAGGGATTTCTAACACAAGCCCCTTTCTATGAATACTGGGCATTTTTAAAATTTTTTTTTTTGCTTTGCGGGGATTAAAGAAAAGCCCTAATCTTGAATTTTTGTAGAGAATTATGTTGTTGAGTCTTGAGAAGTGGAATGTTGATGGGGTTGTGGTGATGCTTGTGTTTTCAGTTTGAACTTTGAAGTCTTTAATGTTGTTGAGATTTGTCTACAAAAAGATAACAAATAATAATAATAATAAATTAACTTTACTCCCCTTTTTGACATTTTTCTATATTTTCTACCATAGTTGTAACTCGTAAATCCGATTCTAAGGCTAAAAGCCTCAAATTATTGGATAATCATGTTAATTTATAAAACATCAAGTTAATTCTAATTAATTATTTTTATTAAAATTAATCAGATTAAATTTAACAAAATTAATTAAAAAACAAATTAATTTAATCAAGTCAATTAAATTTCATCAAATCATCATTTCTTAAATATTTCGTGCGATGTTAATATTTATATGGATGTTTGGGAGAAAAAAAATATCAAAACAATAATAATAATAAAAAAAGAGCTGGGAGGAAGGATTTCGTTAGCAAGTACTGAACCTTGAATAGTTACGTAGCTTCCTGGTCGTGGATGCTATCATAATATCATAGAGTTGATGTTGAAATTCCAAACCATAGAAGGTGAAATAAAATATTACCACATGTATAAGGATTATAAATTATAATATAGTTTTATTTCTAGTTATAAAATTCGACTCAGAATAAACTCGTGTTACATGTTAGAAAATCTACTTGAATTGATCTATTTTCTTTTAAAAAATTAAAACGATATTATTTTGATAAAAAAATTCAAAACAAAAAACCATTGAGTTGATGACTAGATTTTGATTGGGTCAGGCTCGGGGCGACCGACTTACCGGATCAATCTCTATTTTTAACTAATCAACCAAGTTTTTATTTTATATACATTTTCTTCAATATATATCAATTCAAACCTCAACCAACCTATCAGTCACATCTATATTTTTAAATTATGGTTTCATCCTAAGATATTATTTAAAAAACTAAATGACGTGAATGTTTTGCTTAAGTTTAATTTACATTAAAATATATCTTGAGCTATAGCAAAATTACATGTTTTACTTCATTTTCTATTTATAGAAATTCTTATTCTTTTCAATTTAGTTCTTTAATTGCAATTTCTCATATGTTTGATTTTTTTATTTAAATACTTTTTTTAAGTTTCTAATTTTGTACTTGACACTTTTGTTGATTGTTTTTCAATTTTATCCTTTAATCAATTTTTTATTTGTTTTTCAATTTGTTCCTCATTTTTAATTTTTTTTTATTAAAGCTATTTTTCAATTTAATTAAACCTTGCAATTGAAAATTCTTATCCCTCAACTTAGTGTTTTTTTCTCACTCTCGTTTTTTTATCATTTTGTGTAATTTTTTTTTCTAATTTCATCTTTCGACATTTAATTTATAAGTAATTCGGTTTCGTACGATCTTATTATTCTGCATTAGTTTTTTTATTTTAATATTGGTTTTATGATTATCTTTAAGTTTTTTTTATTGATTTATCCCGGTCTCATGATTTTTACATGTTTTTTTAATATAAGTTTTTTATCGTTGTTCAGTTTGTTTTTCATCTTTCAAGGCATTATTCTAATTCATCTTTATTTTTTTATACAAATAAAGTTTTTTTAAAATAAAAAAATATGTTTTTAAATTATATTGCTGATGTGTTCGGCCTTGCGTAATATTTTTTATGGCGCGAGTTTATTCGATCAGTTTCATTTGTATTTATCTTTTAAGTCATGAGTTTTTTAAGGTATATATTTATCTTTTATTTATTTAAATAAATAAGTTTAGTAAATACAATTAAATACATATCTTATTTTATATTATCGAATATCTTAATATTGCTTACATGAGTTTTTCAATTTAAATTTTTAATTTTTTTTATAAAAAAAAAATATTAAAATAACTTCCATATCCGGTATAATTTTTTTTAAATTGTGCTGGCGCCTGGCAGCTTGATCAGCAGGAGTTTAAGTTTGAGAAACTTTTACTCACGTTGAAGAACAATGACATCGACCCAAAGAGATAAATAGAGGGCCTAATGATGATATTGATCTAGTTTGATGCCTGAAAAGACAAATCATTTAGAATCTAGGGACTAAAATCGACTCAATAATTTTAGCCTATTTGTCAGATACACAAGGTGATTGGTTCAAAATCCATGGCTAGCTTGTGCAATTCACATTTGATGACATTTTGGCTTTCAACAAGGAATTTTCCAAACTTAACCGTTAAAATTACCTCCACTTTCGGTTACCTTCCCTCCCTCCTTCCTTGCCTTATCAATCGGATCATATCTCTCCAATTCACTAAAATTAATCCATTTTTCATTTCCAAAAACAATAAAATTTACTCTTAAACATCAAAACGATTAAAGGGTTCTTGCCATAATCTTCTTTCCTTCAACCATTATCACTACCCCATCACCATAACTGACTTGAATTTTCAAACTGACCAGCTTTATGTGGTCGATTTGAATGATTTTTCTTTTCACGTAAAGAAAAAATGTATATAACTCAAGAAACTAGCAGTCAATGATCATCATTTTCTAAATCAATCAAGTTTATCTTCTTCTCTAACCAATCTGGTTGGTTCTATCTTTGTTTGTTTTTTATTGCGTTTCAATCTCGTAATATTTTGTTGTAGTTGGCATGGATCGTAGGATGAAGCCAGTGTATCTAAGGCAAATTAGCATAGAAGGAACGCCGAGGACACCATCATCACCATCCATGTCCCCACTGCGTATGCACCATGCTCGGTCAGGATCAGCTGGGGTGGGTAACAACATGAAGAAAGCACAAACTAAGGCTGCGGCGCAGAGGCTTGCGCAGGTGATGTCACACCAGACAGCTGATGATGATGATGATGATGAAGACGATGATCTTTCGTATGATTATCAAGCAAGCGGCATTGGAAGCATTGGACTTGCTGGTGGAAGGAGAATGCAGCCTCGGTCGCCAATGGTAAGTTGGGGGTTTTTCGTTTCTCGGACATAATTATTTTTGTCAGGCTAATGTTAGAAAATACAAACATGAAGCATGGTTGTTTGCTTACTTGGAACTTGGCGTCAAATGGAAGGTTCTTTATTGAAGTATTGAATACTTGGACCCGAAGAATTTGAAACTTGTTCTGGTATTGATTTACATTACAAAATGCAGACCAAATCTGCAGCTCAAGTTCGTGTGCCGGCAAAGACATACCGACCAGTTGATGAGGACTTGCAGACCAAACCTGCAGCTCAAGTTCGTGTTCCGGCAAAGACATACCGACCAGTTGATGAGGTCCTGCAGACCAAACCTGCAGCTCAAGTTCGTGTGCCGGGAAAGACATATCAACCTGTGGATGACGACAGTGATAATGACGAGCTTATACATGATTATGGCTCCAGGGCTAGTGGGTTGACCATCGGACGTGCTGGTGGGAAGTCAATGCGATCACAGTCTCCTGCGGTGATTAGCTATTTAACTATTTCATGCTTATGATGCTGATAGATTTTTGTTTGTAGAACTAGTTTTTATAGATAAGTTATGGAGCTAAGATCTAATTAAACAGCTGATGTTTGATACTTATTTTCCTTCTCAATGTTATTCTAAACGTGAACTTCTGTTAGGTAGTTCGTACCGGCCGACCTGGACAACCTTCATCTACACAGTCAACAACCAGTAGTCGATCGCCTTTATCTGTCAATACAGTGGAACAACCATCATCAGCACAAGTGTCTTTAGCAGCCCCGGCATCCCAGCCCACAAACTCTGTAGAACAACCGGTATCTGCCCGTTCCAGAATGGTGGGACGACCATCCTTCAATTCCATGGACCAACCTCTATCTCTTCGTTCTGGTCGATCATCTACTAACTCTGTAGAACAACCTCCATCTGCTCGTTCTACTTCAGCTACCAGCCTCGGCATCAAGACAGTTCCCATACCCTCTAGTGTAACTATATCACTAAGGCCTGTCTCTCCTATGGCTTCATCAGATCACCCGAAGGATAGAAGGTATCATGAGGCTCTAAACCAGCATATTTTCACTTACAATATTTATAGTTACATTACTCACTTCTCCTCCACCTTTTATCTGGCATAAGATTTGAACATTCATGATCCCAAAAAATATAAAAAAAGGGATGACTATCTTTGATTGGCAGTTCTAAACGATATGAGTATTTTTCTGTTTGACGTGACTTTCGTATTCAAAGAGAAGAGAAATAGTGCCATTAATGAAATGAGATTTCAATTTCGGAGAATATAGAGCATGGATTTCTTGGTGACATTTAAACAATGAAATTCCCGTCTGCAACTGTAATTATTTTTAATTTCAAGATCTTGAAGGCAAAGGCAGATGTGTTCTACGAGTTAAATGCAACTAATTCATTTGACTTTATGGTTGCAGGCTGTCATTAGACTGGGGAAGTATGAACTTAAGAGATTCTGGCATTCAGCATTCAACTTCTGCTTTACAAGATGAGGTATGGAATATTTCATAGCCGACTATAATAATAATATGCTGTGAATATGCTCAAGTTTATCCAAATTTCAACTTAATGTAAAAGAAAATAACCAGTATTTGAGGTCAACGTAATTGGGAAAACATGGAAGATTTTGCTGTTTTGGAGATTCTATTAATTGTCTATAAATTTTATTGCAGATTGACATGCTACAGGAAGAAAATGAAAGTTTACTTGACAAGGTGGGCCAGCATTTATCTACATTTGCATGTATCTTTGCAGTTGGCACTCCTCATACTGCGAACGTTCCAATTTAAAGAAAATAAATGTGTTTCGTGTACATGTCAATCTGGTTTTCTCATTTCCTGATCGGTGGTTGACTTATAGAAGGTCCATCAATTGCCTTAGTCAATTGGCTAATATGATAGATAGTAAAATCTGTCACAGAAATTTTTTTTACACAACATCTTCACTCAATAAAGGCTGTCTATGGATTTTGGAGAAAAAATGATAATGAATGGTTCATATTGATTCTGTTATCATATATTTTTCTTTTGGTTCTCCATCATAATTTGTGCCCCCCCTCCCCCATTCAGCTTCGGCTTGCGGCGGAGAAGTATGAAGAGGCAGAGGCAAGAGCTCGGCAGCTCGAGAGACAGGTACTTTTCTTGTGGTTGACAAGAAAACTATTGCGTGAATGTGTCTGCAGATTCTGATGGAATCTGTTCCATTCTAGCTATTAGAAAATTGAAAGCATGTTATATTCATGTTGGTGAAGTTCAACTGTGCAGATTTTTGCTGCAGCATGTATTTGAATTTCAGCCCTTAGTTGATCTTTGATTCCATATTTTTTGTAACCACTGTCTGTTTCCTTTGCTTTCTCCTCCTATTCTTGGTTGCTAGCATTTAAACATTTATGCTGGCAAGAGCATTTTGACATTCCACACATCCCCCTCGAGCCAGTCTCATGCTATGTTTTTCTTCAGGTTGCTACTCTAGGTGAAGGTGTAACCTTAGAAGCCAAACTTTTAAGCAGGCAAGCATCAATATTGAAATTTTTATCCCTCACGCCTCATTGTATTTTAACTTTCTAATTATCATTATTTGTTTCGTTTCACCAGAAAGGAAGCAGCTCTGCTACAAAGGGAGGTTCGTATCTTTAGCAAACATTTCATGTTAGTTTGGAACTTCAATATGCTTGTGTTTTTTGTAGTTATCACAATGCACTAAATGCCAGAAGGTAGATAGAAAAACCCCCTAGAGAAAAACAAGCTAGCATGTTTTCTTGCATGTATGCATTACTAGTACAGATGTCTGCTGCTATTATTGGTACTTATGAAGAATATGAAGCATGAGCACGATTTTACTGCAGGCTGCTTTGAAAGTAGCAGAACAAACTAGTAAACCTGAAGAGGCCCTTCGGTTGGAAGCTGAGGTATCGACAAATTTTATGTTGTATGTTTGTCCCTCTTCTTTTTAACCATTCTTGAAAGATTCATGACAAGGTGTTGTCAGTATAATTCACATTTCCAAGATCATGATTTAGGTTGCTAAGGATGAGGCCGCATCTGCGATTGAGCAACTCCGTGAAGTTCAGTCTGAAGCTAAGTCACTCCAAAATATGACACAGCGAATGATACTGACTCAGGAAGAGATGGTTTCTCTTCAACCTTGCTTCTTATCATCTCATTGTTTATTCTTCTGTACTCCTTTATGTCCTAGTAATGTGATTTGCAGTTTTCATCTTAGGAAGAAGTTGTTCTAAAGAGGTGCTGGCTTGCACGATATTGGATCTTGTGTGTTAAACATGGTAAAACCATTTGAGCTTTTGGCCTTTTGCTATTCCCATGCTTTTGAATTTTTATCTAAATCTAAACTTCTGATTCTGCAGACTTTAAGTAAGAAACCTTTCTAAAACCAACTTGTGGATTGCAATTTTTTGCAGGTATTCTCGCAGAGATTGCTGGAGCAAGATATGAGTACTGGTCATCCTTTGCTCCTCTACCTGTTGAAGTTGTATTATCCGCTGGACAGAGAGCTAAAGATGAGAATTCATCTGGTGAGGATTTGTTCAAATATATCTATATATTTGTTTCAAATGGTCAGTTTACTCAATAAATTCTGCTTGCTTCTTCTGGAGCAGTAAATGATGACGCAGAAGAAAGAGAGAGAGTTCTAAAAGAAGGAAGTGAACTTTCTGGAGATGGAAATATTGAGAGCATGCTTCTAGTTGAGAAAGGCCTGCGCGAACTGGCTTCACTAAAGGTTTCTGACGCACCCTTGGAAGTTTCCTTGCTCATATTTTGTCGAATAGCAGTTGTTTTCTCTGTTGCTTTTGCTATAAGCTCTAGTCTTAGCTAAGCAAAATCATGTTAAAATAATGAATGCATATGGTTCGATAATTGAAGTTATCACTCGTCAATTTCCTATCAGGTTCTGTCATGCTTTATGTCAAAGTGATCATCCATATATCCAAAGGTTGTAAAATGACACTAAAAGCAGCATTGCTTGATTTCTTATGGCCTCAAATACAACTTAATAACCAGTGGAACCCCTTTAGGCTTTTGTTCATGAAATGTACAGCTCTTAATCAAAGATTGCTTTGGATAGTTAACTGTTACTGTCATTTGGGCATCAAGTATCATTTCATGAAAACAAGTTTGCTTTAATCCAGGTTATTTTGCACAATCTCCTGTTGCTCTACATGGTTTCTAGTAGGAAAACATGTTTAAGAAAACATTTCTGAATTAATCAAGGAAATAATCTGGCTCATCTCTAGACAAGTTGCTATTCAAAGTGCTGGTTTCTTAGCAGCTCTTGAATCTTCCTTTTCCTTTCTTTTCAAGGTAGGGGAAGCAGTGGCTCTTGCCATGGCTCAGCAACGTCGGACGAATTTTATGAAATCAGGTATGAATTTATTATGGCTTGCAAATTGAATGATTTTCTGCATGAAAATCTATATTATTTTAGATTTTTTTCCTTGTTTTTTGAGTTCTTGTTTTTTATATTTTAAGATTAATTTATATCTCATTGCTGATACATGACTCAATCTGATTGCTTGATGTTCACTTGTTTTCTTTGATTTCTCATTATAAT